>NC_084822.1:4879986-5141986 GCF_958449725.1 Rosa rugosa
ATCTGCAAGAAGCAGAAATTGAAATGGATTGTGCAGAGGACAATGATCCAACTACATTTAATCAGGACATTGAAAGTTGTGAATCTCATCAGTGGCAGTTAGCAATGGAAGCAGAAATTGAATCCATGAGCCAAAATGCAGTTTGGGAATTAGTTGAACCTGACCCTAAACAGAAGCCTATAGGTTGTAAATGGGTTTTCAAAACCAAAAGAGATGCAAATGGCAATGTAGAGAGACATAAAGCAAGATTAGTTGCCAAAGGATTTACACAGAAGGAGGGCATTGACTTTACTGAGACCTTTTCTCCAGTTTCTACAAAAGACTCGTTTAGAATAATCATGGCTTTAGTGGCTCATTTTGATATGGAGCTGCACCAGATGGATGTTAAAACAGCCTTTTTGAATGGTGAACTAGATGAAGTGATTTATATGAGGCAACCAGAAGGATTTGTACAAGCTGGACATGAAAACTTAGTGTGCAAGTTAAGAAAATCAATTTATGGCCTAAAACAAGCTTCTAGACAGTGGTACAAGAAATTTGATTCTGTGATTTCTACTTTTGGATTTACAAAAAACCTTGTTGATGAGTGTGTTTACTTGAAGACAGTTGGGAACAATTTTATTTTTCTGGTACTCTATGTGGATGATATACTTTTGGCTAGCAGTAACTTTAAACTGCTTAAAGACACTAAGAATTTTCTGTCAAAGAACTTTGACATGAAAGACTTAGGAGAAGCATCCTATGTACTAGGCATTGAGATTAAAAGAGATAGGGCACAGAGACTACTTGGTTTGTCTCAACAGAATTATATTACCAAAGTTTTGAAGAGATTTGGTATGGAAAAGTGTGCAGCTGGAGAAGTTCCCATGTCCAAAGGTGATAAGTTAACCAAGAAGCAGAGTCCTAAAAGTGATGTTGAGAAGGAAAATATGGAGTCAAAGTCTTATGCCAGACTTGTAGGAAGTCTCATGTATGCACAAGTCTGCACTAGGTTAGACTTGTCTTTTGCAGTAGGGATTTTATCAAGGTTTCAATCCAATCCAGGCCATGAGCATTGGGTAGCTGGGAAGAAAGTGTTGAGGTACCTGCGGAGAACTAAAAGTCACATGTTAGTTTATAGACAAGTGGAGGATCTGAAACTTATTGGGTTTTCAGATTCTGATTTTGCAGGAAATTATCCAGACTCCAAGAAGTCAACTTGTGGATATGTGTTCATGCTTGCAGGAGGTGCTATTGCTTGGAAGACCATGAAACAAACACTTGTTTCAACTTCCACTATGCAAGCTGAATTTATTGCAGTGTATGAGACTGTGTGTGAAGGACTTTGGATTAGGAATTTTTTGATGCAAACCAAAGTGTTGAGTCACATTGTAGCTGGTACACTTGTGATCTATTGTGAGAATGAAGCAGCTGTTTTCTTTAGCAAGAACATTAAAAGGTCAAATAATTCCAAGCACATCGATTTGAAGTATTATAGTGTTAGAGAAAGGGTAAAGCATGGTGAAATAGCTGTTTTGAGTATTGATACAAATTCACAGCTAGCAGATCATTTCACCAAGGCCTTGTCAGTAGCAGCATTCCAGAAGCATACAGCAAGCATTGGAGTTCTCATCATCTTTGTTCCAGGAGAGAATATTTTGATACGTTCCAAGAAGTCAAAGGATTTGTGACTTGGGGAGATGACACAAGGCGTTGTGTCATGGGTGTTGGAACGGTGAAGATCAAGATGTTTGATGGAGCGGTTCGCACTTTGGGTGATGTTGTGTACGTCCCAAGGTTCCGGAGAAATTTAGTATCCTTGAGCCAGCTAGACTCCAAGGGCTGCAGGGTTTCGTCAGCAGGGGGAGCCATGAAAATATCATGTGGCTGCATGGTCCTAATGAAGGGAGAAAAGTGTGGAAGTATGTTCCGTCTGATAGGAAAAACTCAGACCTCGAAGGTTGAAGGGAAACGGTGTGCACAAGGATGCAGGTACCTGAAACGGGTCTCATTTGCGAGTATAGCAGAGACTCCAGTGACAAGTTTCCAAGTTTCAGACGATGGTGAAAAGGTAAATCCTACTGAGGAAGGGGTCGAGTCGAGATCCCTCTTCAGAGTCAACAAGTGATAGTTGTCTCGGGGCAGTTACACATGGTATTGGCCGATTGAATCAGGGGGAGTTAGGACAAATGCAATTAACTCTGATTATGTGTAACTGTGCAACTAAAAGGCCAATGGAATACTTAAGTGCAAACTTTGATTAGAGACTTGGAACATCAATTTTTGTGCAGCCTTATGTTTACGGTTTATTCCTCTTTTCAGAGAGGTTCTATAGTGAAATACAATATCCTTTGTATACCAGAACCATGTAATAGGTTTCTTGTTTATGGAGGCAAGGTCCCAACTCTATTAGATGTAGATTTGGTACATTAGTGTAACGGTTCATGACCATTGAAACCCCTATCTTTGCATTGTTGTATATGGAACTTTGCATTCTTTTAAGGTACTAATTCTATTGAATGTAGGCATATAACATTACATCATGCATTATACATGAATTAGTCCTCTGATGTGCAAACTCTTTCTCTTTCTAAGAGTAAGATACATTGATTTCTAGTTTGATGTATTATAATCTGCCATAGGACTAGTTGATTCATGCTTACTCGACCACATTATATCCCAATCATTATTTTAAGCTCTGTGGGATCCATAATTATGTCAATTTAATTCTAATGAGAAGCAACACTCATATTTTTTTTTCTGCAGCAGAGAACACCATCCATTAGTTGAAAAGGCAACTCATCACCAAGTCAGCAGTGAAGAATCTGGAGTTAATTTTGGCAATCCAAATCCAAGAGCTTGATATTAGCAGGTTAGTACTTCATCCCCATTTTTATATTTATGCTGATTTCATTTATTATGAAGTACTAAGCTTGTTTGTGGCAATGTAATATGGCTATGCTTCTTTTTTTTTTATTGATGTATATATATTAGTCTTTTACAATTGACACTTGTTTATCTTAAATAAAAAGACATTATATCATTTACATAAAATATAACTTGCACAAGACATACATATTCTGATGTAGCTTAATGAAACCAAGACAAACTTCTAAATAATGGAAAACTTCATTAACACAAGTATGTAGCTTTGATAAACCTTTAGCCTTTGACATACATAGTCTTGACTCAATGTTTTGTTTGATTGATCTAGAAAAGTTGCATTTCACAATGGATAAGAGTTGGATTAACATAGGGAACAGATGGTCAAAGAGGGTTATTGATGGTTATGAAGAATTTCTGAAGTTTGCATACACTAATAGGAAGGAAAGTGAATTGATAACTTGTCCATGTAGAAAATGTTGCAACCGACCCATTTATTTTCCTAAAGTTTATTGTATGAATCTAGTCGAACCCTGTTCAATTTTCTGGGCCTTTTGGCTGGTAAAGAACTATTGAGTTTGTAAATGGGAAAGCGGTTAAATTTTCTGCTTTAGATATTCGTAGTCCTATCGCTGATTCGACTTCTATGTGGTATGTCCCTCAGGTTAGAGGTTGTCCATACTTCTAGTGTAGAAAAATCCCTTATGGTTAATCCACTTATCAATGCCAAAGCTTAGCTCGCTGAATTTACATGATGAATATTATTAGATTATTTGTAAAGTATTAGCTACCCACTGCAAGAAGAAGAATTTTGTGGGCATGAATATGATATATGACAGGCACACAAAACCACACACTTGTGCTACAATGTCTGTTACTATTGATTGAGGTTCATCAATGCCTTATGTTTTAGGTTTTGTTTGTATAGACACCATCATGAAAGAATATGTGCAATTTGTTGTCTATCTTGCCTACTAGACATTAAGCTAACATTGGTTTTTCTGTATTGTTTACAGGTTCTCATGGCAAAAAGAGCAAAGCAAATGAAAGCAAGTGCAAAGCTCACAAAATGAAAAAGTAAAATGATTGGTGTTTTAGTTTAAGAGTGCTTATAATATTGTTCAATACTTGAAAATAACGTACAACATATTTATTTTCATTTTGTATTTGTATTTGGATATGGTAGGATGAATCAATTGATATGTTTAAGTATACTTTTCATGAATTAATGTTAATTTCCTATTTGGTTTAATATATGCAGATTTTTAATGGCTTAGTTATTATTATTATTATTTATTTGTTTAATTTTGTGGAAATGGGCTAAATAATAATAATAATAAAATTAGCGTTTGCGATGGCGATACCACCGTCGCAATTTGTATAAAATTATATAGTTTTATCTATTTGTTAAAAAAATTTAATATAAAAATTATAAATATATTTGCGACGGCAACCTAACCGTAGCAACAAATTTGGTGGCAAGGTTTGGCGGTTTTTTTTGAAAATATACACATTGCGACGGCATCATAGCCGTCGCAAATACCTCCACATGGACTACCCTGATGCGGATTTTGCGACGGAAGCCTGCGTAGCAAATTGCCGTCGCAAAACAATAACTGAAGCGACGGCAGGACAATACCGTAGCAATTATCTTTTGCGACGGCATTTTACCGTCGCAAATGGATTTTGTGACGCCACCTATTGCAACACTAACATTGCCGTCGCAAAAGGGTCAATTTGCCGTCGCGAAAAGTTTTTGCCGTCGCAAAAGCTCAATTTGCCGTCGCAAAATAGGCGTCGCAAAAGCAATTGTTTTTAGTAGTGCTTGTGGGTATAACAAGTTGTGTCTCGAATTGAGATGACTTCAAGGATTGAAGTTGTAATGCGGAGCTCTCCATCTAAGTCGGGAGGGGGAGATTGTTAGGTAAGACGTCCCTCCTTACAAAAAGAAAGCATGTGGGAGACAAGAAAGGGAAAGCATGCAGGAGACATGCAAGAGACAAGGGAAATGAAAACATGCATAAGACAGGGAAAAGATAAGAAAAAGTAGAAAGCATGCTTTGAAGAGAGAGCTGGAGAGTGAGTGTGGGATATATAATCCCCATATCGGCAGAAAGGAGAGAAAGAGGACAGAAGCACAAAGAGAGTAAGGAGAGAGCAGAAACAATCTTTGCGTGAGCAACTCTAAGGGTCTTTGTGTATAGAAGAAAAAGTGAGTTGTGTGAATAGCTCTTGGGTAGAGTAATCTTCTAGGTTGAGAGAGGGTGTACAAGGGGCATCCGATTGGATACAAGGGCTCGGGTTGGGTATAAACTTGAGTGCTCAAGTTGTGTATAAATTTGAGCTGTGTAATCTTGTACTTGTGTAAATCTCTCATTAGTGAAAGTGAAACTCTCCGAGGACGTAGACAAGAATATTGGCCGACCCCGTTAAATCTTGTTGTCTTCTTGGCTTGCTTATTTCTTTTTTCCATCTCTACTAGTAGTACTTGCGTGACGGGGGATTAATTTCCCAACACTCAAAGCCTCAAAAGTTGAGTTCCAACCACAATGTGTAATGAAGCACCCAATAGCCTCATGAGCCAAAACCTCTAGTTGGGAGCACCATGAAACCACCAAACCCTTCTCCGTAGAATCGCTGTAAATCCGTAATTAATTAGGATTCTTATTTAATTAGGATATATTGTAATTATAGAAAATCATGTCATTATAGAAAAATTGTTTCCTATTAGAGTTAGACTACTCATTTGTACTTGTATATATACCCCCATTGTGGGATGAATTAATATGATCATTGAACTAACCCTAAATTGAAGTATTCTTTTCTACTTGGTATCAGAGCAGGTTCAATCCTTTGAATTTGCGCTGCATCCTTTGAATCCTGAATCCCGAAGAACACCACAAAACTTTCAAACCACGTGGTTCCTAGGAAATAAGGTGGCAAGATACACGAAAAAATGGCCAAGAACAAACAATAGTTTTTGAAAACTGATGTCTAGAAGAGTGTCAGACATCATTTATGAAATTGTAATTGATTTAAATATCCACTTAGGTATTATTCGTCATATACTTTATTAAGCATAAAATGTGAAAATTTAAAGAATTAAATATAGTTAACATACAAAATTATGATGATTATAACGATTATACATCGATTTTAGAAGCGATGTGTGTTCGTATCCTGAACATTGGTGTCTGACCGATGTCTGATTTTCTCGATTTTTTACATCACCCACTAAGACATTTTTGACTTTGTTTCTTTTAGTTGCCATTGATAAGTCATGAGCTGTAATGTTGTAGTTCCATCCCAATTAAGTCATAGCAGATGAGCTCATCATCTTCGAAAGCAGGAGCTTTGATCTCTAATAATTTTTCTTTGCTATTTTTTGACCGAAAAGAAAAAAATTTCTTTGCTTTCACTATATATTCTTGCTTCTTGTTTCTTGCGAGTCATGCAGAGTGTGGCGTAATTGGTTGGTAAACTTATCACTCATTGTGTTTGGTCTTTGGTGTGTAGACTCTTAGCGGCTAAGCCTTAATAGCAACAATTAAAGAGTGACGCCATTCTTATGCAAAAATAGACCATGTTTTAATGACTTATTAGACCTCTTGGGTTTTAATTGGGGTTTCTGAGCGCCTTTTTGGGCTGAGGGCCCAACTAGATTTTAATCTTCTTGAGTTGAAATGATCACAAAAAAAGAAATGACTCTGTTATCTGCTTTACTCTTCTTCGGGGCATTTTTTTTTTTTTTTTTTTTGCGCTTCAATAATGTTTGAGTTTACAACTCCTCCCTCGATTGGCTTACCAATCAAACTCCACTACTACAAGTAGAATTTTTTATTTATTGACAATTATATAAATAAATAATAAAGAACAGAAAATAGAAAATAGAAGGGCTATCTCCTCATCAAACAGAGAATGACAACATTTTATTATAGTACACAATAATAACATAACAGAAAATACTCAAAATAAACGGGTCGTCTCCGCATTAAACTAGAGAATTGCCATAAAGTGGCAATTAACATCCAAATTAAAACTTTAAAGGAAAAAAAAAAAAAAAAACAACGAACATGCTTAAAGCACGTACATTTATTTTAAGTACCTATATATTGGAAATATTGTCATGGACAAATTTCACAACTTCAAAGATTTTAAAACAGGGACCTCATTTATAGAGTTTTTGTATAACACCGTAAAATATTCTTTCGTGGTAATTGTTGGATAAATGGGTGGATTTTCTTTGCATGTCAACTCTTTAATTGGCTCGTAAAGCCTCGACGGATTATCTGATGGAGCAGGTTGGAAAAAACATCCCACAGATACTCTTGGACCTTCTTTCTTTGCCAACACTCTATGATCAATGCTTGCGAATTTATCATTTGAGATTATCTGCACTAAAACATGCATTATCACAAACAACGAAACAGCTGCATGCAATCGATCTATATACAATTGCCAGAGACATTTTGGTATAGGTCCAAATTCATATATTTTACCCAAAGCTACATGAATCTGAGTTGTATAACGAAATTCATACCAGGTTATGTGTATACGTACTATTCTTTTTCTTCTTTTCTACTTTAACGTTTCTATATCCAAAGACTCTGAAATACAAATATGTAATTGAAGATCTACCTATATATGTACGTGGTACGGAAAATGAATGTGCAGTAATCACCGAGAAATTAACAGATTAGAGGAGTTACTGGATCAATATTAATGGTAAAGAGTGTTTGTTGGAACATATGTAAGTATAGACCATAGAGAAAAGCTTGCCTGCATAAGATTTCCAATGTTGACTATTAGAGCTCCAGGCAGAGGAAGAACATCAATCCACTGGTTTTCATGCAAAACCTGAAGTCCACCAATATGATCTTGAAGTAGAAGTGTTATGAAAGTGCCATCTTGGTGTTTGGCTGTGCCAATTGTGAGCTCAGGCTCAGGACATGGAGGATAGTAGTGACTAATAATAAGATGCTCTTTTTCGCAGTCCAAACCGAAAAGATGGTCAGGTTTGAGTCCAAGTGCCTGAGATAGCAATTCAAACACAGTGACAGCTAATTTTTGTACTTGCTCAGAAAACTCCATAGTTATATCCCTGAAATGAGATAAAGAACACGTTAATTAATTGAATCACGTGCACATGCAGATGCATGATCATATATGGATCATATATATATACGGATATACCTGCAAACCAGAGGCAATTCTTGGGGATCAAGAGGCTCGGGAGCCATGTCAAAAAACATGCTGTCCCTCCAGGTAGCAAATCTTGACTGGTACAAATTATAGCTACTGAAGTATTTGACCTTCCTCATGGGATCCCTAGTATAGTACTCAGCCTTCACCTCCCTTGGCAGCTCATGAAACCCACGCGTCGCCTCGAGCATCTCCTCCAACACTCTCTTGGGTATCCCATGGTTAACCACATGAAAGAACCCCACACTCTCTGCAGCCCGCCGGATATCTGGGATCACCTTAGCAGGCCTTCCAGCGAGAGCATCACCAAGGTCCACAACTGGAATACCGAATTGGTGTTGGCTAGTTGGATTGCCGAAACTTGGGATGTCCTCGGCTGAGGGATCTTCTGGCTTGTACATGAAAATGGATGGGACTTTGGTGATTCCATCATCGACAAGACCTTTGACCCCAGCTTTGGATTCGTCAAAGGCCTTTAGCTGTTGCAGACGCTCTTCAGTATTGGCCATTTTGTTGTACAGAAGAAATCTGATTACCTCAATATGCAGAAGCTCTTATTTATAGCACTGAAGTACGTACTGCATGCATCTAGACACCCCCCAACATTTTCCCAAACTCATGTTAATTGACTAGAGAACTAGAAGGAAAGTTCAAGCAATTGACTATATTAGACCCTCCCAAGGAATAAGTGACTCACTACAAGCATCCACAGAGGAAGATGACTAATGCCTATGACTTTGTTTCTCTTAGTTGCCATTGATAAGTCATAAGCTGCTCATATATAGCAGATGAGCTCATCATCTACGAAAGCAGGAGCTTTGTTCTCTAATAATTTTTCTTTGCTTTTTCTGACCGAAAAGAAAATTTTCTTTGCTATCAATATATATATATATTATATATATATATATATATATATATTCTTGCTTCTTGTTTCTTGCGAGTCAGAGTCTGGCGTAATTGGTTGGTAATTGTGTTTGGTCCACTCTGAGCGGCTAAGCCTTTTAATACCAACAACTAAAGAGTTACGCTATTACGCCTACATAGACCACGTTTTCAATATAAGCCTCTTGGGCTTCGATTAGGGTTTCAGAGAGCCTTTTTAGGCTGGAGGCCCAACAAAAATTTTAATATTCTTGAGCTGAAAGGATCACAAAAAAGAAAGAAAAAAAATGACCTTGCTATTTGCTTTACTCTTCTTCGGGGCAATTATCTTTTTTTTGTTTTGCGCTTCAATTTATTCTTAGAAGGTTGGTGTACTAGGAGTTTGCTAGCTAGTTTTGTTTACTCGTTTGGTTAGAGGTAGCTTTGTAGTAGTTTCTACATAATGATTCTTTCTGTCGACCCCTATTGGTACCACAATTGCGTGATTGACTAATAGGAGGCTAGTGAATGATCTTGCCCTAAAAGACATGGAGTATCTTTGTTTATAAGTTTGCTAATTTTAACGATCTTATCATCAACTTGTAAGAGTTTGTTTTGCTTAGAGTAGGATTTCATAATTTTCTTGCTGGCTATCTTGTTGTAAGTACAGGTTGACTCTAGTTATTGGCTGTTGCTGGTTATTATTTCTAATGATATCAATTTCTATTAAAAAAAATGGTGTGTAATAGAGGATCAAAGAAGGATTGTGTATTGTAGATAGCTAGCCCATGATGATGTGAATAAAAACTTTCCATATATATTGGATAAAATGATTAAAATCTAACCTTTACTAAAACTGTTCATTCATAGCTAAGTAAAGCGCTCTGCAGCAGTTATCAAGGAGAAGACGAAAAACAGTTTCAGTTTTGAAGAGGCGTCGAACCGTCATGTTCCCATGTTCCGTCCGGCGGCACGTCTTCCTGACGTCGTCATCGGACGGGTAGGTATCGAATCTCAGTCCACCAGTCAAGGTCCAAGGCGGGTTCGAGGTCGGAGCGGGGCGGAACGAGGGAGGACTTGCTATATTCTACAACACCATTTACAACTGCCGCTTCCGACTTTCGTTGGTTGGATCTGCATTCCACCGCATTCATGGAAGCCTGGAGACCGGTGACGGCGTTCTGGGAAGCAATTCAATTCCGGCTGTGGTGGTGCAACAGTCTGTAATCCAGTCCCAATGGTGGTGGTTCTTCACGTATGCACGCATGCGGTGGAAGGACAGCTTGGACGATGTCGCTGTGTTTCGGAGGCGAAAAGCCTCAACGATGAAGTGGTCCGGCCACTGGTACCGGCCATGGTTCGCCAGCAGGGTTGGTCGACAGTGATGAAGCTTCCCGTGGTGCGGCTTGCGGTGAAGGGTGGTCGGTTGTTTGGGTTGTGGGCCTGTGTTGCCTTGATGGGCCTTTGTTGGTGGGCTGGGTATATAGTTTATTTATTTTCAGTAGTTTATTTAACGTTTATGTGTATTGTATGTACAATAAATCCCTACCACCTCTTAGTAGGGACTTGTGTGCGTTTTCCAGGTTTGTATACTTAGTATGCCTTGTCTGCCCTAGCGAGGCGGCGTATCATGCATTGGTTGCAACCTCCTAGTGGCGGGATGAAACAACGTGTCGTCGATTTTGTTTCCGATCAGCAGCATATTGGGAAAGCTACTAATTTATTGGTACTATGGCACTGCTTTAACTTTCTGATATGCCACCGTCGTTGTAAAACAAATAGAGTAGTCGATACGACACTCTTTGTTATCAGGTGCATCTTTGAATACATTGTAGTTGTAGAGGCTGCTGGTATTATTCCGGGGTTTCTCTTAATATGTGTTGTAATGAGGGGTTTAGGCTTCTTGTCCCCCCTATGTATTCATCCGTTTCATTAATAAAGGCCTGAGGGCATCCGCATAACCCTTATTCAAAAAAAAAAAAAAAAACTTTTCATTCATTTGATGCAATTGGATGAATAAATGATTTGTGTTTATTATATTGAATTTTTGCAGATATGATCTTTAAGGATTGATTAAATTATAAAAACGGTTAGTATATGAATTTAGACAGCCTAAAGTATGCAAATAAAAGAGAATTTGGAGACACGGACACTTCCGAACAATGTAGATCTAAGTTTTTTCTGAAGTTTAATTTTGATTCTTGCCTAATTATCTTCATTTCAATGTGGTTCCTTGGAAGCTTCATATAGAGTAAGGTAATTGTTTGCACCAAATTTCTTTGATGGATTTCTAATCTTCGCACATTGGTTGGTTCTACTGTCTTCCATTCGGTTGTATTGATTGATAGAAGTCGAATGTTATTGATCTGGAATCAACTCAGTACCATAGATATCTACAAGTAGCCTCACCCTCAACCTCAACCTCAACCTCCCGCGTTAACAAATCTATCTTGTGATTTACTCTGGTCCATCTAAATCATCTCTTGATAGAAGATTAAGTTCAATCTAATTGCAATTATTGCAAAATATATGCAACAAATGAGTACACATTAAAGAGAAATTTTTTCAAACTACGGTCACACCACTTCATTTGTGTGATGTCCCTATAAAACAACGACACGTGGATCCTTAACTGTTTAGACATCTAAATCGTTTTTGCCATCTTACAGCACCGTTTTCTTCTATATCTTTCATTGTTAATGCAAATCTTGAAGGACTGAAACACCAAGCTTTTCTATTTCCAGCATAGTCCTTCTACTGTTCTTATCTCTATCACTGGTCTTCATTTCAGAAACCTTTTGCTTCTTTTGCTCTCCATGAAGACCACCTTGCTATCAATTGTCAATCCAAAAGTCCACAAATGGGTCTGCATCAAGGTGTAAAATATTTGTAATTGTAGTAGATGATAGATCTGTCAACACAAATTTTAAATCCACCAAAGCCGGCTTTTAATTCCCGGCAGGTCGGGTCAGTATTGTTCCCCAGTTAGTCGCTTATGCGGCTGGAGAGTTCTCCCTTGTCTGTACGGAAGAATTAGTTTGATTTTCAAGCAAAACATATGATAGCTGTGTCAACCATGGGGTTTCTACAAATATAGTAGTGACCTAATGATAGGAAAACATTCAACCATAATTTAATTAGATAAGAAAATATAACAAGTTTGCTGGGTAGACTTGCAGAGTTGCAGACTCCGTTGATAGGAACGCAATTGATAGGAGCATTATAATGCGACGTTTTAACTGTTATTTCCTCATATTTACTTAGTTATTTCATTAAATAAATCCGTCTTGATTAGGAAAGTTTCCATCTTTAGAAAGTTTCTATTTTTAGTAATTTTAATAAAAGTTTCTATTTTCTAGGTACATTGGAATAAATGACAAGGAAATGAGCTGAAATGAAGAAATGGAGTTTTCCTGGTCCGACTAGGAATCCCAGTCAACGCAAGAATCCTGATGAGGCTAGGAAACCTGAAGACATTAGAAGATGACATGGCATGAAGGTGGCACATGGAGGCCCAAGAACTCTCAAGAATGACTTGGATTTTCGGCAAAATGGATAAAGGCCCATGGAAATTAGGGTTTGTGACGTAATGGAGATATTTTTGGAGGAATGAAATCTGATTTTGCCGTGGGAAATCATGAAGATAATGTGAAAAATCAAGAAGAAATCAAGGAAAAACGTTGGAGATATTCTAGGGAGAGTTTCAAGGGATTGTGCAACAAGAAAAAGCTCAAAACAAGTCCAGATTCGTTCCTAAATCCCCTCAATATATTTTGGACGAAAATGAGGAATAAAATCTGTATTTTTTCATGAAAATCAAGAGAAAATCAAGGGGAGACATTAAAGGAAGTCCATGGAGAGATTTAAGGAATAAAAGGTTCAAAAACAAGTCCAGATTCATTCCTACAATTCCTAAAGGAATTTTGCCCGAATATAAAGAAGAAAATCAGAATTAATTCATGGATATTCGGCAATAATATATTTGGGACTTATTTTGAAGGCTTATGATTGGTTGGATGACACACCAGGGCTTACATGGCAATTTGTGATTGGTTGAAGTTATGTGGCATTTTCTTATAATTCCTTGGAAAATAATAGAAGATTCATGAAGACTTGGAGACCAAGGCCAACGTCCCCTATATATACTCCCCCTATGCTAGACGTTTGAGACACCCCCATAATTCAGAAATTTACTATATACGCGAAAGCTCTCTCCATCCTCTAGAGCAAGCCACGAAGTTCAAGCAAGGCCGAAGAAGAAGAAGAACCAAGCCGTGAGCATCATCATACATTCTCCACCTTGAAGCTTTCTTTCGAGATTCAAGACTCCATACGTTTTATCTTTCATCCCCATCTCCATCTTACGGTGTAATTCAACCTCTTTCTTTGTAACCTTGTTTGATTTCGTTGGAATTGTTTCTAGTTGACATATATGTTTGAACAATTGTTAAATTCTGGAATTTTATGATTAATTGAGAATTTTCAGATTCATATATTGTAATTCGAGAGTTGCTTATGTGAGTTTGTTTAATTAAATTTGCTTTACAGAAAACTTTTATATGTTTATCTTATTTGGGTCGACACTTATAGGATTTGCTTGTAATTGGTGCTAGTTTAAGAACATAAATCAACTTTTTGCTTTGTGTGACTTGAATCAAAAGTAGTAAAGGTTTTGGACAAAGATCGAATTTAATTAACGAGGATTGCAATTAGGTGGACTTTTCCATACTAAGTTGTACACTTGAGTTGATAGCCTTTCTCTATGTCTAATGCGTTAAACATGTCATGATTGACTAGCTTTCTTGGGCTTGATTACATGTTTGATAGGATTGATCTAGGTGCTTTCGCTTAGGTTAATTAGCATTGAAAAGTAAAATATGGGAAATCATTTACTTTCGAATGTTTCACATGATCAACTCCTTTCTCATGACTTAGATGAACAATATTAGGGTTTGAATCGATTTTAATCATGGTTTCGGTTTTGATCTTTGTTCTCTTATTCCATCATTATCTTTATGTTTTTGCATTTTATTTGTTTTACTTATTTAGTTTTATTTTCGAAAATCAAAACAAAAAATCCCCCCTTTTCGTAAATATGTATATATTTTGTTATATCTTTGTAAATATTATACTTTGTTTTAATTTTAATTGATTAATTGTTTGACAATGACATGTGTACCATCAATCCCCGGAATAGAACGATCCCTATTTGCTTATACTACTAACGACATTTTCAGGGTTAAATTATGCGCTTCCTTTTAGCGTATCAGAATGGAACTATGGAAGGAGGAGGATAGATGTAGACGACAAAAGAAAAAAAAATAGACGGCAAAAAAATGTTGGATGACGTTCTAATCACTTAGGTTTCCACGTGTCGTTCTATTATAGGTAGGTCACTTAAATTAGGTGGTGTTACCGTAGCATGGAAAAATTTCTCCACATTCAATTGCACGGTTTTCAGTTTATTACAGAACCACTTTTTATTTGTCAAAGACTCTTTTTGGCAATGACATTGAGGGATACCATCACTACAGCTCCTCGATCAACATCAGTAAGCATGGCAACAGTGCGGTCACGGGCGGGTTACAGGCGAGCTTAACGGGTTGGCGTTCTTAACGGGCTCAACCCCTTAAGTTAACGGGTTGAGCCCGATGGGTTCGCGGGTTACCCGTTGAAACCAGTTAAAACCGCTAAGGTTTTTTTCTTTTAATTTTTTTTCAAATATTTTTAAAAAATTTTAAATTCTTTTCTAATTTTTTTTATTTTTATTTTTATTTTTATTTTTTACATTTTTTTAAACTCTTTTTCACGCCCATTATCCATTAAAACTCTTCTAAAAAATAATATTCTAATCATTGTTAAAAATAATATTCTAATCAAAGTAACCAAAGTTAACTGTACCAAAAAAAAGAGTTACCAAAAGTTAAAGTTAGGGAAAAGATTCACTCCAAGGTTTCAGTAAATTCACCTCCCAAAAAAACTAACCCCCCTCACCACTTGTCAAACTCCCATTGGCAAATCACAGGTCTCCCACACAAACTAGTTTTGACTACTGCACTTCTTCTCCTCCTCCTTCCCCAACAAAACCCCAGAACTCAAAAAAAGACTCCATTTTTCATAGAGAAAGAGAGAACTGAGAGTGTGTGAGCCATGAACAATACCCTCACCACTCTAACCCAAACCCCAAACCCTCGAACCCACCTTCCCCTAACAGATCAAGCCCACCACCACAAATACCGCTTCTCAAAGCCATGGCCGATCCTCCCCTCCTGAAGCCCACTAAAGATTCTGGCAGCTGGTTGCGGTGCGCGTTCAGCGAGACCCTGAGGGGCTCGGTGTGCGAGGGACAGAGATCAGGATGGTGCCGGAGAGGGTGAAGATGTCAGTTGGAGGCGAGGTTTTGGAGGATGTGATTGGGAGAGGAGAGGATGAGGAGTTGCCTGAGTTTTGAAACGGTGCGTTTGAGGTCGATGGAGGGGTTGGTTGAGGAGAGGGGAGAGGGCTTGTGTGGAGAAGAGGAGAGTGAGCTGCGACTCTGCGAGAGAAGTAAGGGTTAGACACTCAGACGTTTTTTTTCTTCTAACCGTGCTTGATGGGTTTCGTTGGGCAACCCGTTTCCGCCCGTTAACTAACGGGTTGTTAACGAGTTGGCAGTCCATTAACACATTAAGTTATCGGGCAGAAATAAATGGGTTTTTAGCGGTCGGTAAATGGGCGGTTAACGGGTCATGGGCGGAATTTCCAGGTAAACATCAGTTAGCGATGAACCAGAGTTGCAATGACTCATCAATGTTTTTGTTAGAACTTCCATCTTCATCCACAGCCTTTCTAGCCAATTCTTTCAATGCTACAACATTCTTTTGTATTTCATTTCCCCCTTCTCCCTCCAATATTTCACTTACACATGCTCTACTTCTTCTTGCCTCACAATCCCTTTCTCATCAACTTGAGCTCTGATCCCAATTTTCCACACATCCATAATGTATTTGGCGTTGGTGCTTTGGTCAGTCCATCGAGGCCTTGCAACCATTGGAACCCCCAAACTTAAAGCCTCCAATGTGGAGTTCCAACCACAATGTGTAATGAAGCAACCAACTGCTTCATGAGTGTTAGTATAGTATTGGCATTCCTTCTTCACAAAACTCTATTCATTAAGAAGCCCAAGGTTGCAGCCCAAGCCCATACTTGTTTAAATACAATTGTTGTGGTTGACTTGGTTGTCTTGCTGTCAAAGACCCTCTTGAAGACTGGAAAATCAGTTGCTAGCAGCTTTCCCATCTTAGCATAATTGATCAATTACAAATTGCTTCTTTTTCTCTTTGGGGGTTGCCTTGCTGTCGAAGACCAAGACCAAGTTTGAAGACTAGTTCAATTAAAACTTGCTACCTCATCAATTTCCTACTTTGCTGCCTTGTTGACGTGCTTCCCCATCCCATCTCATCTTGCTGTCTTGTCCAAGATCAAGCTTCAATCTTGAAGATCAAAAGAAGACTCTTCTTCATCATGGCTGAAGTAAGCTCATACATGGCATCTCTTTCAAAAAGTCAATGGTTTTTCATGGGTTCCATTCGGGTGTCAGTTTTGATTAAGGAGTTGGAGTGTTTGGCTTATAGATTTGGTATTCCCAATTGAAATTAGGAGCATGGGTTTACATGTGCAATCTGAAATTATGGGTATGGGTTTTCGTGCTCCATTTGAGCTTAAGGGTTTTTTGAGTGAACTATCCTTCCTCTTCCTCCTCTATATATATGGGTTCTCTGTTCCTATTCGGGTATTGAAAACACTTGTGTTTTTCAGTCCCTTTGTTTATCAAGAGCTTATCTCTTTGGTTTTCTGTTTTTCAAAATGTCTTGTTCCATGTTGAAAACAATTTGAAAAACACAAAACCATTCATGCATATTCATCTCTTGCATCCCTGAGTTCAGTTGGGTATTGCAAACTTCAAAGGTGAAATCTCCAAGAAGGACTTGCTGCGTTCATAGCTTGTTTCATAGTTGGGATTTCAAAGTGTATCACTTGTATAAACAATTAGCAAGGAGTGATTACCACAGCCTAGTGAGTCAGTCTAGGAAGGATTGCTGCGTCCAGTTCAATCCTTGTGTTGTAAACTTGTAATTTGTTTTTCATTAGTGATTTGGTTTTGGTCTTTCAAGAGTAAAGGCCACGCAAATGTTTCTCCCTCGATAGGGTGTTTACTGCGTTAACAAAAATCTCTGTTCTTTAATGCTTTAGTTGGTTTATTTGATTGTTCAATACATTTTGTTCAATATCAGCTCTCAGGATTGATCACCCAGTTGCAATCCCTGAGAAAGTTTTTGAACGAAAGAAATTGGTTGTGAGCCTATTCATCCCCCCTCTAGACTCCCTCTAGGATCTTTATTTGGTATCAGAGCGGGTCACTAACCTGTGTTAGTGTGTTCCTCTAGCCTCCTAGAATGGACCATGATAGAGTCTCTAGTTCTATTAACTCTCCTCCATATTTTGATGGGAAAGATTACTCTCAATGGAAAGTAATGATGATGGCTTTCCCGCAATCTCAAGAGGATAAGTTATGGAACATTATAGAGAAGGGTTGGATAGAACCAACTAAAAAGGAAGCTGAAACTTCAAATCTTATTCCTAAACCGAGAGGTGAGTGGACTGTTGCTGAGCAATCAGATCACAAATCAGATCACAAATGTGATACTAAAGCTCGCTATAGCCTTTTCGCTACCTTGTCGGATAAGGAAAGAAAAAGAATTACAAATTGTCCAACTGCTAAAGCTTCTTGGGAATTACTTCAAACCACTCATGAGGGTAATAAAAAGGTGAAGGCACAAAAACTTCAAAGCCTTGTGCTTGAATTTGAAGAAATGACTATGAGAGAGGATGAATCTGTTGATGACTTCCATAGTCGCCTCATCAATGTTACCAATCAATGTCATGGGTTGGGTGATCCTATTTTAGAGCATAGAATTGTGAAAAAGTTTCTTCGAGCTCTTCCTCCTAGTTTTGAGGCTAAACAAATTGCGATTGAGGAAGCTTAAGATCTTGATACATACTCATTAGATGAGCTTGTGGGAAATTTGAAAACATTTGAGTCAAACAGGAAAAAGGGTCAGAAAGAAAAAACAATTGCTCTAAGCACTTTGAAAAAAGAGGAAGACCTTTCTGATTTTAATCTAGAAGAATTTGCTCTTCTCACAAAACAGTTCAAAAAATTTCTTAAATCTGCAAGGTCACCCTCCTCTAGCTCTAGAAATTTTTCTGGTTCTACTTCTTCCAAAAGAATTCAGAATGATGATGTTTCAAATGACAAATACTCAAAGTCCTCAAAGTGTTTTCAAAAGAAGTCTTCTGGCGAAAAACCAAAATGTTTTGAGTGTCAAGGATATGGTCATCTTGCTGCTGATTGTGCAAACAAAAAACTCAAGTCTCAATCAAATAAAGCTTTTAAAAGCTCTTGGAGTGATAGTGAATCAAAAAATCAGTCCGACCATGAAGAGGAGAATGTTGCCCTTGTTGGTACCACCCAAAATGAGTCCTCAGATGAATCTGATGATGATGAGCACTCTGAGGAGGTAGCCTCTAACAAGTTCGAGCAACTGTACAAAGCCTCAAAAATAATGATTGGAAAGACTGAGGAATTAAAGGATCAACTTGCTGTTTGTGAAAAAGAAAAATCTGGGATCGCAGAGAAGTTGCAATCCTGCAAGAAGAAGTGGGAAATTGAAAGAAATGCATTGGTAAGTCAAGTGGAGACTCTGCAAGAGAACGTCAATGCTCAAATCAGGTTAGTCAATTCTCTAACATCTGAAAAAATCACTCCTGAAAAATCCTTACGTGATTCTCAAGAAAAGTTTTCAAAATTTTCAATTGGATCTGATAAGGTTTCCAAAATGATTGGAATGGGCAAAGTTGATAGGGATAAAAAGGGTCTTGGTTTTCATTCTGGAGAAAGCTCCTCTAAAAAGCCAACTATTTTTGTGAAAAGTAAATTGTTGCCTAAAGAAAGTGTCCCTAAGTCATCCAAAAGATTCATTCCCATTTGTCACCATTGTGGTATCTCTAGACACATTAGACCAAGGTGTCATAAACTCAGAAATAGTCCTCAAAAGTCTACAAGGTGTCATGAAAATTCTCTGTTTCTTTCTTTACAGTCAACTCTGGAAAAATCTTTGAAAGAATTTGGAAGGATTGCTAAACTTGTTGCAATCTCGAGAAAAGAAAAAACTGTTTGGGCAAAGAAAAATAAGTCATTTCATCCACTTGCCTCTGCTGATTTTAAGCCCTTTGACATTTGTGGAACTGATTCTGAACCTTCTCAAATGTGTCTTCTATCTTCTTTTTGTTTCTCACATGTTGAAGAAAATGACTCCATTACTACATGTTTGGTTGCTCTTACTGCTCTTTCATCGAGAAGAGCTGATACATGGTACTTGGATAGTGGGTGTTCTAGGCACATGACAGGTGATAAAAACTGGTTCTCATCCTTTTATGATGAGGTTATCAGTGGTTCTGTCACTTTTGGTGATGGAAAGAAAGCAAAGGTTGTGGGAAAAGGGACTGTAACTGCTCATGTTATCCCAAATTTAAAAAATGTGTTGTATGTTGAAGGACTCCAAGCTAATCTTATTAGTGTGAGTCAGTTGAGTGATGACTTTGAAGAGGTTAGATTCAATAAGCTGAGATGTCTTGTTCTTGATGGTAAGGGTAAGAGTGTCATGGGTGGACTACGATCCAAAGATCATTGTTATTGTGTTAATGCTAATGATTCTATCTCTTCTTAGATTTGTCTTACTTCCTCCTCAACTAAAGATACTCTCAATCTTTGGCATAGACGCCTTTGCCATGTGAACTACCAAGACTTGATGAAGCTCTCCACCAAAGAAGGGGTAAGAGGTTTGCCCAAATTAAGTGGGAAACCAACTGGTATGTGTGAGGGTTGCAAGCTAGGTAAGCAAACCTGTTCTTCACATAGGGTCATTAATTCTATGTCTACTTCACAACCTTTGGATTTAATGCATATGGATTTGGTTGGACCTATTCAAACTAGAAGCTTAGGTGGTAAGAAGTACATGCTTGTTCTAGTCAATAATTTTTCTAGGTTCATAGTTGGGATTTCAAAGTGTATCACTTGTATAAACAATTAGCAAGGAGTGATTACCACAACCTAGTGAGTCAGTCTAGGAAGGATTGCTGCGTCCAGTTCAATCCTTGTGTTGTAAACTTGTAATTTGTTTTTCATTAGTTGTTTGGCTCCAATTTTGCTGCAGCTGGTCAACAGTCTCTTTTCTTGCGCGGGCGTGCCAACACCGTTCGGGTGCGGTCGTCGGGGGTGTCCCTTGACCTGACTTCTGTTGAGCGATTGTGGACGAGGAGAGCACCAACCTCGTCGTGGGATTCTTTGTGCCTCGTGGCGAGGACTTTTGCTGAGCTTCTTGAAAATCACCAAATCGATACTCGATGTTGTAGATCGAGCAGAGCGAGAACCACCGGGAAGTGAGGAGAACTTGCTAAAGCGTGACTTTAGCTTGGCTGGGTTGCTAGGGCGTTACCCTTGCTTGGCTGGTTCTGTAACCGTTGTGGTCGCGGCACTATCGTCGGCTCCCGAGGAGACTAGGACCGAAGCACGTTGACAGAGGGTTTGGTGACACTGAAAGTCGGCTTCTGAGAAGACTAGGACTAGGAGTGTGATCACCGCTAAGAGAAAGAGAAAGAGAGGGAGAGGAGTTGCTCTTAGAGAGGTTTGCTCTAGAGAGAACTTAGATCATCTTAGAGATGTTGTTGTTGAATGTGAATGGGTGTCTTAGAATGAGAAGAGAATGTGTTTATATAGGGAAGAAAAAGAAGAGTGAAATGATGAGTGGAAGAAAAATAATGAAAGTGGAGTATGAAAGTGATTTGTAAAATATGGAAAAGATAGAGAAATGATGAAATGAAAGCAAGGCATGAAGGTGCAAAAACATGGAAGTGATGATGATCTATTAAAGAGATTGTCTTGAAAAATATATCCAAGGAAAAGAAGAAAAGCATCTAGCTTTCTTCATGTGGCACTATGCCAAAAATTGCATCACACGACAGTACTCACACAACGAAAAAGAAATTCTCTGTTGTCTGTTGATGAAAATTGAATCATACAACACATTTAGTGAATCTTCGTTGTATAAAGATGCTCAAATTCTAAAATTTCTAAGTAGAAGGTTATGGCACAACAGAAAGAAGGATTATATGTTGTCTGAATGAAAAAAAAAGACCGGCATATTTCCCTCCTACCATTGAGTCAAATTTGGCTCCAAATTGTATTGTAGATGCCACTAAATTGTACAACAGTTTAGTTACTTGTGTTGTAGGAGTATACTTGCAAATCATCATACAATGGTTTTTAATGTTCCGTTGTGCAAGTGAGTGGCAAAATTTAGAAAAGTCTCCAAAATGGCATTCATTCCCCCCCAGAATGAGCAAATTTGGCTTCAATGTTTTGTTATGCTTGCAAGTTCCTACAACATAATGAACTATATCTGTTGTGTGAATGAGAAATGCCTAGCCTAAGTGCCAAAATTGGTATTTTGATTGCACAAGCGGGAAATTTTCATCTTTTGTTCCCTCAGCTATGTAGCAATTCAGACAACGTAAATGTATCTATACGTTGTCTGAATAACTTAAAAAAAAAAAAAAAAAAAAACCAGTGTTATTGCTTAATGCCTTAGACAACTGAGGGCACACTTAAAACAAAGCTAGTGCCTTAGTTGCTTTTCATGTCTGAGAGAAAACCCCAAGCTTTTCTTCACTTCGAGCAAAACCTGGATCTCTGTTCACCATCTTCTCAAAACATTTAGGCATCACAAATCACCATCTTCTCACCATCTTTTAAGTCTGGATTATGGTTCTACTCGATTAGAGTTCGATTTGGGGGTTTTTCGTTGAATGGGGATTGGGTTCTCACAAATCGAGTTGGGTTCGACTCGATTAGGGTTCGAGTTGGATTCGATTTGGGGATTCTTCGTTCTACTGAAAAGGGATTGAGTTATCAACAATCGAGTTGGGTTTGGGTTAAAGGAAGAGGAAAAGGGGTTTTCACGGGTTTAGGGATTGGTGCTCAAATCCATTTGATTGGTGAGCTAAATTTAAGATTTCATTGCTCTTGTTCATTGTCTTTGTTCTTTTGGTGCTCAAATCCCCTTCGGGTTTTAAATTTTGTGGAGAAGTTCTTTTGGCTCAAGTTTATAACCACTTGCTTGTTGTTGTTGTTGGTGCTCAGGTTTTACTCCATCTGAGTTGGAAGAGCATTCGTTCTACTGAAAGTTAGAGTTATTAGATTTGGGGGTTTGACGAGTGGTAAACTGAAGGCAGAGGAGGCACCCAAGAATATTGATCACCAAATCGAAGGGACCCAGAATGACACGCTCCGTTATGGTCTTAATAGCGTCAAAAGCAACCTCATTGGCTTTCACCCAGTCGAATCTGCTCACCAATTGGTACTAGTTTCCTCTTCTCTTTCTCTATGTGTTTGGGTTTGTTTAAATTGAAGATACGTGGTTGATTCTCTAGGGTTTTAAGCTTGTTTATTTGCTGGGTTTCAGGCGAAGAAGATGCAAGAGGAGATGGAGAGGAGAATCTTGGCTTGCGGTATGAGTCTGTGTTTTTTTTTTAAACAAATTTTGACTGGTCTTTATGGATTGTTGTGGGGATTTAGTTTTATTTTTTTGATTCAATAGGGTATTTTTTGTTAAGCCTGGTTTGTGTATGTTTAGTGTGATTAATTGTTGATGGCATATGGATTAAATGGACTAGATCAATTTATTGTGATTTAGTAGTCCCAAAAAATCACTTCTTTACTGTGAGGTTGCTTTGTTTTACGCAGGCAAACCACAAACTGCGTATCAATTGAGATGCTTTGTTTTATATGAGAAAGAGCTTTCATGTATTCAGTGTGCTTAACTATTAGTTTTATTATATGTCTGGTCTTTAGTTGGACAGTTGGGAAACATTTCATTGAGTTTTTGTACAATATAGAAAGTGTTTGGGTGTAGTTCTATGCCCATATATTATAATGCTTGCATCTTTTCGTTACAAAAGTTGAGTATAGGAGCAGGACGCTTGTGGTGGTCTAATTAATGTATGTTGTTTTGAGCTGTTGGAGGGGGTTTTCTTTTATTCAGTTTTTCTATAAATAACCTGTTTCTGTTTTATGTGTTTTCTATTCTGCTGTAGCAATCAGGATTCTATTGATTTTGGTATTCTATGGATTTATTGTCTTTGTTCTACTTTGACATTGAAGGAGAAGTTGATTTCCTAATGTCTGTTACTTCTAAGTGATTGGTTGCGGTTGCTTTGTTTTATAAACTTGCGAAATCTTGCAACTCTGTTTTGAGTATTATTCAATTATATTTTGAAGAGTAGTATGGTTGTTACAATTGGCTAATTATTGCAGTGTCTTTATTTTCTTTGTCAACGGAGTTGGGTGAGTATCTTTGCGTCCTGATACTAACTTGAATTAGTGGTTTATTAGTTTTATGTTAAAGCATAATTTTGTCATCTTGTAGGTGAGCATATGCTAGGTTTTATCTCTTATCTTACTTGTAGCTAGTTTACAACTTGGTGTTCATTTTTTGTGATTAAGATATGCTTGTAGAGCTTTTAGAAAATCATGAAGCATTCATGTTTTCTGTTAGGAAGTGAAAAGTTGTCTTAGACTTCAGAAGGATGGGCAATTTTTAATCAAAGTTGACTTCATTCATTTTACTCTTTGATTTCTATTTTTCATGTTAGTCTTATTGTTTGTTAATAGACATACAACTTCCTAAGTTCAATATTTCTCAAGTTATAGCGGATTTTGGAGAACTGTACGACATTAGGTTCTTGCTAGTTCCCTCTCTTTGTATAGATGCAGAAGAATATTTGACTTGCCTCATATTTTGATGTGTTCTTTTTATATTCAGAACTTTCAGATATGGCTCTGAGGTAGTAACGTGCCTCATCGCTTTCTACTTAAAGTCTCAATCCTTTTGCTTTGGTTCTTTAATTGTTCGTCTAATTAGAAAATCAGTTGTGTACCCTTCAACATAGATTTATTTGCCTTCAGATTTTCCATAGCAGGGCTTATTGTGGTCTTTAAAAATTGGATCTATTAGTTCTTTCAATGTGTGTGTGGTGAGAAGATTTCTCTTTTTGATTTCCCAATTTGTGCGGTGGGAATTTTTTTTTTTTTTTTTAATTTTCTTGCCTGCGCCTAATTTAGATTTGTTGTGGACATAGGGACAACACTCATGGCTCTTTGCTACAACACCAAATCATATTACTTGGATTGTTCCTTGATCAATATTGCCCTTTATAGATTTGATTGCAATTTCTGAATGATAAAGATTTCTGGGATATTGAAAAATAATGTAGAAATGGATATTGCATCTTGTTTCAATTTTCAGTCATATGACATGTTTGTCGATTGAAGCCTTGAAACTTTTATTTACTAAATCAAGTAGGGTTGTGTGATTCAATGTGTTTTTGTGTGTGCGCGCAAAATCTATGTAGGGCAGTTGCATACTTGCATTTGACTTGTTATTTCTAACTGTTAACTTTTATTAATATGTATGGTGCACTATGACAGTCAATCATTTTATTAATTGAAGCAGAAATACCTTGATAGGCTTGAGCAAGCCCAAAATTTATAAGTTCTATTAGACTTGAAGTTCTTTAGGATTTAGTTTGGCTTTCAGTCGGTCGGTGCTCTGTTTTGGCTTTGCTTATGTGTTTGGATTGTTGGTGCAGTACGTCTAACATCCTACATAGGAGTGGCTAGATTGCAAATTTTATTCATGGAAGGCCAGATATCCCAATAAGGCCTCACCCTTGCAGTTGGTAATTTATTTGCTTCAGATATCCCAATAAAGCCTCTTACTGCAGTTGGTAATTTTTGTTTATCTGAAGGGTTCAACAATTGCTAACTAATGTTTGGTTTACCAGCTAGACAAGTACCTAATACTTTCTCTGCAGCTTCTTGCATGTGTCATTTTGTCATGTTGCTTATGGGTAGTGTGGCTTTCGATGTAGGAGTATTGTATGCAGCTTCTTGAAACAAATTGATGGGGGAGGCAAAGCAGAGGAAAAAAAGAGGAGCAGCAGGAGTAAGCATTAATCGTGGCCGAAGTGGGATAGTCCGATAATCATTGATTCATTTCTAGCACACTAATGTTTTCTTTCCCTGATGCAATGTTAAACAATAAATTGTCACCGATACATGATTTTGTGGAACAATGACCAATACGAATTGTATCTTGGTGGATCCAATGTTTCAAAATATTGGTTGGAGTACTATTAGTTCATTTGATTGTTTGCACCAAATTTTATTTCCATTTGATCACTACTGTTCATTAGGTAAAATGGATGTTTAAATGATCATACAACAGATTTTTCATATATCAGACAATGGTTTTTTCAAAAAGTAAGTCCTCTAATTTACTCTCACACAACAGAAACACTAAAACTCCGATGTCTGAAAAGCCTAACAAACAACGGATTTAAACAAGTTCTGTTGTCTGAAGGCAGCGCCGCAACTGCAGCGCATCTGCGCCCGGCATCTGCCGAGCTATCAAACAACACTTTTAACACACACCCGTCGTTTGTGTGTTTCTCAGACAACTGTGTTCCACCGTTGTCTGAATTTTCATCAGACAACGGCTCGGTCTACAACGGTGGCTCTCCTATCACACAACGGTTTTCCGCCGTCGTCTGATAAAGTTTTTGGCATAGTGTGGGTAGGAAACATGAACATGTGAATATTGAGCTGGTTTTAGGTCAGTTTCTGCCCCTTTATTCCTTCAATTATTTCTCCAACAAGACTTCATTATATGCCTTCGACTTCTTCATATGAAATGTTCCACTATGAGTGTAGATCATCCTGACAAATTTTCAGATTTTTATTCCATGTGGTTGGGCCGAAAATGCTGCTGGACCTCTTACAGGTCCAGTTTTCCAGTTTTGCTTCTGTAGAAAATTGGGCTGATTGTTTGAAGGCCTTCCACTCAAAAATATCTCTGGCACTCTTCATAAGAAATGATCCTTGGGCTGTCTAGAATGGATCTGCAGAGTTTCAGCTCATTTCAAGTTCATTTGGTCAGGCGGCCGCCCCTCCTTCCTTGTTTAGCTCGGTTTCTCCTAGCCGAAGTAGGAAAATGTGCTAAAGTTGACTTTTCATGCTTCCATAGTAGGCTTTATTTAGCCTCTAAATATATATTTCGAGCTTGTCGACAATATATAGCTTGAGCCACTGACATTGGCTCAATTTCTCCAAGACACGCATTGTCAGGCCAAAATGTTCATTTTGGGTCCAAACATTGCCCCCCAGACCTCGAAGTCAAAGGTCCTCGTCTTGACTAAAGAGGTCTTGAATCAACACTACTCTTATAATGTCGTTGCTCCAAAGCCACTTGTATTGGCTTGACTAAAATTACTTGAACAGTAGCCTCTCTCCCTCTTAATTATACATAGTGAGCATACATATATTAATCGCCAGTCTTCCTTCGCGAACCATCCTTTGCGAGGCCATGTAATTAAAACCACTTCGCTGCCAACAATTCGCAACCCAGCTTTCGCCACAATTATTGGCAAAAATATTGATTTGACCTCCTCCACTGCTAATACCATACTAGGCATATTAAATGCCTCTTGTATATGTGCCCAGACCAATACCAATGGCCTCTTAAGTATATTAGCAAGTTCCAGCCACTATTAGGCAAGAACACAATTTTTTGCATCCTCCGCGACGCACAAATTTGAAACTCTTTTTGTATTTTTGTATTTTTTTTTTTTTAATTTTAATAAGACATTGTGAATCAAGATTTAGACATGCGGCCCAAGTATAGTCGTCTAGACACAAATTTTCTTTCAAATCCTTTGGGCAACCTTACTGAAATGGCCAGGTGGGGGAGGGCGAACAAGAGAGGCAGAATCCATTTTGGCATGAGCTACTCCCACATAGTGGTTTAGGCCCATTTGCACGCACTTCTGGCTTCAAGAACCTGTCATGAACGTTGTCCCCTTTCTAGACACCATTTCACATAGGCTATACTTACTGAGATGAGAAAGGTCATAAGTGTGAAGACAGTTCAACAAGTGTTAATAAAAGCCGCCCTTAACCTTAAGGGACCTGAACTAGGCACCAATAAGGAGTTTAGGCCAATATTAACAAAAGAGACTTCACCTATTCCGTTATGATTCACAAATGACGAAAATAAAAATGAAAACTGAAAATTGACAGGAAATTTAAAAACAAAGAAAGAAGTTAGCAGCACTATATTTGGCTAACCTCCAGAAGGCCATGGGGGAGGCCGTCTATGCTTCACTCCAAGCTCCGATGTATCAAAATTTGTAGGGTAAAAATCCCTCCTATGAGAGCTTGTAGAAAAAGAACAAAGATACTTCTCGTTGAAGAATTTGGAGGAATTTGGCTCGTGAGAGGGGTATTCTTGCCCCCCAAGTATCTTTGTTGGTTGACGAGACATGATCTCCAATTGTAATTTGGAAGATGACGGTGTCCCAAGATCGGCTTTGTCGCCAACTGTCGCCAACTTCTCTTGATCAAAGGGATGATCATGGGTCATATCTTGCCCCCCATGCATCTGATCAGTAGCCACATATTTGGCTTGATCAGTGGAGACATCAGATATTTGTTCAGAGACAATTTTCTTATCTGAAGAACAATCTTGTTGATGACGTTCTCCATAAGTAGCCTCTATGTAAGGCTGTGATTCACCAGTGAGGCCATTAGGTTGATTGCCAGCTATAGGCAAATCAACCTCATAAATAACCTCTTCTCGAGCGTTCTGCTCAATTTCTAGGTCCCAATCGCGAAACCTCTGCTTTGTTTTTGCGATCAAAATGGCCATGTCCCTGGCTTGCTTTTCTTTATTCCTCTCGATGTTGGCCATGATGATCGCGAGCTGTTCATCAATGCTTGCCCCCTCTGGGATGGGAATAGGCATAAACTCATCATTAATGGCGGTATCGCCAATGGTGGCAACATTGTCCATCAATTCACTTTAGGAATTTCTTTTGGTAAAGATTTTCCCCTGGCATCTCAATGATGACGAAAAAAGACTCTAGTATAGTCCCACTGGGCGTGCCAAAATGTTTGTTTTGAAGCCCGGTGGTTGAATGTCTTCAAGAAAAGGAAACAAAATTCTAACCTTGTCCCACTGGGCGTGCCAAAATGTTTGGCTCCAATTTTGCTGCAGCTGGTCAACAGTCTCTTTTCTTGCGCGGGCGTGCCAACACCGTTCGGGTGCGGTCGTCGGGGGTGTCCCTTGACCTGACTTCTGTTGAGCGATTGTGGACGAGGAGAGCACCAACCTCGTCGTGGGATTCTTTGTGCCTCGTGGCGAGGACTTTTGCTGAGCTTCTTGAAAATCACCAAATCGATACTCGATGTTGTAGATCGAGCAGAGCGAGAACCACCGGGAAGTGAGGAGAACTTGCTAAAGCGTGACTTTAGCTTGGCTGGGTTGCTAGGGCGTTACCCTTGCTTGGCTGGTTCTGTAACCGTTGTGGTCGCGGCACTACCGTCGGCTCCCGAGGAGACTAGGACCGAAGCACGTTGACAGAGGGTTTGGTGACACTGAAAGTCGGCTTCTGAGAAGACTAGGACTAGGAGTGTGATCACCGCTAAGAGAAAGAGAAAGAGAGGGAGATGAGTTGCTCTTAGAGAGGTTTGCTCTAGAGAGAACTTAGATCATCTTAGAGATGTTGTTGTTGAATGTGAATGGGTGTCTTAGAATGAGAAGAGAAGGTGTTTATATAGGGAAGAAAAAGAAGAGTGAAATGATGAGTGGAAGAAAAATAATGAAAGTGGAGTATGAAAGTGATTTGTAAAATATGGAAAAGATAGAGAAATGATGAAATGAAAGCAAGGCATGAAGGTGCAAAAACATGGAAGTGATGATGATCTATTAAAGAGATTGTCTTGAAAAATATATCCAAGGAAAAGAAGAAAAGCATCTAGCTTTCTTCATGTGGGTAGGAAACATGAACATGTGAATATTGAGCTGGTTTTAGGTCAGTTTCTGCCCCTTTATTCCTTCAATTATTTCTCCAACAAGACTTCATTATATGCCTTCGACTTCTTCATATGAAATGTTCCACTATGAGTGTAGATCATCCTGACAAATTTTCATATTTTTATTCCATGTGGTTGGGCCGAAAATGCTACTGGACCTCTTACAGGTCCAGTTTTCCAGTTTTGCTTCTGTAGAAAATTGGGCTGATTGTTTGAAGGCCTTCCACTCAAAAATATCTCTGGCACTCTTCATAAGAAATGATCCTTGGGCTGTCTAGAATGGATCTGCAGAGTTTCAGCTCATTTCAAGTTCATTTGGTCAGGCGGCCGCCCCTCCTTCCTTGTTTAGCTCGGTTTCTCCTAGCCGAAGTAGGAAAATGTGCTAAAGTTGACTTTTCATGCTTCCATAGTAGGCTTTATTTAGCCTCTAAATATATATTTCGAGCTTGTCGACAATATATAGCTTGAGCCACTGACATTGGCTCAATTTCTCCAAGACACGCATTGTCAGGCCAAAATGTTCATTTTGGGTCCAAACAAGTGATTTGGTTTTGGTCATTCAAGAGTAAAGGCCACGCAGATGTTTCTCCCTCGATAGGGTGTTTACTGCGTTAACAAAAATCTATGTTTTTTAATGCTTTAGTTGGTTTGTTTGATTGTTCAATACATTCTGTTCAATATCAGCTCTCAGGATTGATCACCCAATTGCAATCCCTGAGAAAGTTTTTGAACGAAAGAAATTGGTTGTGAGCCTATTCATCCCCCCTCTAGACTCCCTCTAGGATCTTCAATGAGCCAAAACCTCCGGTTGGGGACACCAGGAAACCACAAAACCCTTTGCAGATGTCTCCTCTACAAACCCTTTCGGGACCTTCCTTGCGTCTGATTCTCTAATCACCCACAAGAATTTCCTTTTACTACTCCTCAATACGAAAGCCAGTTCCTCCATCTGCTCAGCTTCAATTTATGCTCGGCTGCCAAATGACACATAAACAATAAACCCCTTTGGCTGTTCATTGAGCCATTTCATGCATGCATCACTCTTTGGTTTAAACATGTTGAAACCATAGTCTTTATCATCTTCAAGACGCTTATCCAAGTATTGAGATGGTATAGTTGGTCCAATGGTCTTCATTGGCCAAAACTTTGTCATCCAATCCACCGCCTATATATGAAGAGCAAAAGAGTTTAAGAATACTTTCATGATGAAAATTAGTCTAGTAATGTGGTACACAATATCTACAAAGATGTCATATGAATGCTACAGAAGTCTACAAAGATTCATACGGTCTATGTAACATTAATCATTAGTTTAGGCTCTTTGGGTCTGTCTTTGGTTTTGTTTTCTTCATCTCCCATGCTCTTTGGTTTGGTCAAATTGCTGTGGTTCATCCTGCTGCACTATGCTTGTGGCTGCGATTCCTCGACGGCTATTTCTCAAATGACAAGGATTTGGGTGCTTAGGTCTCCCTGGTTTGGGCCTCTGTTGTTCTTGTGGTCTTGTGATTGTTGTTCCCAAAGCTCCAAGGATCTGGTCCTCTGCTCGTGCTTGCTGGTGCGTTGGTGTTCACAGCGGCGATGTATCTGTGATTGCTCTGTTCTTGGCTAAAATTTTGTTGGTTGGGTTGTGTTTGTTTACGTTTGTTTTTGTTGTAATCTTCGGCCCATCTTTCTTTTGGGTGTACTGTGTCTGTGTTCTTATTAATGAATGTTTGTTCAGCCAGAAAAAAAAAAAAAAAAAAAAAAAAAAAAAAACTCACTACTGCCCCAGTCATAATTTATTCTAATATAATTAAACTACGAATATAGGCACTTAAAATTAAAGTTGGACAGTCGTCTAATATTACACCAATCCATTTTATTTATCAGAAAGGACTTTCAATCAAGCTGCAAAGCAATGGCTATCATTAGGCCATCAGCCAAATGGCTTACAATATTACAAAAGAGAAAGAGCGAAGTATCGAAGTACCATGATTACCAGGAACTAGAGCGCAACATTTAGAGCTGAACCAATTTTGCAATGAACTCGTCAATGTTTTTGTCGGAACTTCCACCTTCATCGACTGCCTTTTTAGCCAATTCTCTCCATTTCATGGCACTCCTTTTTATTTCTTTTCCACCTTCTCCCTCCATGATTTTACTTATACAATGCTCTACTTCTTCTTGCCTTACAATCCCCTTCCCATCAGGTTGAGCTTTAACCCCAGTTTTCCACACATCCTTAATGTACTTAGCATTGGTGCTTTGGTCACTCATTTGTGGCATTGCCACCAATGGAACCCCCAAACTCAAAGCCTCCAAAGTTGAGTTCCAACCACAATGTGTAATGAAGCACCCAACAGCTTCATGAGCCAAAACCTCTAGCTGGGAGCACCATGAAACCACCAAACCCTTCTCCAATGTCTCCTCTACAAACCCTTTTATAAGTTTATCTGCTTCAGATTCTCTGACCACCCACAAGAACGTGCTTTTGGTCCTCCTTAAACCCCATGCCAGTTCCTCCATTTGCTCGGCATTAAGCTTTGCTGTACTACCAAATGACACATAGACAACAGACCCCTTTTGCTGTTCATTGAGCCACTTCATGCAGGCATCATTGTTGGATTTAAAGAGGTTGACACCATATTCTTTGTCATCTTCAAGCTGTTTATTCAAGTAACCTGATGGTATTGTTGGTCCGATGGTCCTCGCAGGCCAAAAGTCAGACATCCGATCCACCACCTATACAAAGCATATGCAAAAGAGTTAACTATGTTCAACATTCCTTTTCTAAAGAACATTAGTATCCTTACTTGTTCTTCCAACTCATAAAACGTGTTGCAGAGGATCCAATCAGCTTTTTCAACATTGGAGAACTGACCAAGAACAATATCAAAGTAAGCTGGATAAGACCCCAAATCATACATAAACGATGGAAAATCCACGGGCCCAAGTGGTGGCATCCCGGGAAGCGAAGTTTCAGATTCAGAAAGAGGAAGTTTCAGCAGCCCTTTGTTGACATGATAGTAGATGTTGTCAACAACACAAGACTGAGTGAAGAAGGCAGCCCCAACTATTCCAAACTTCTTGGCAACATCCAAAGCCCATGGCATGACCGAATCATAAACAATACAGTCGACTGGACACCCTGAGCTCGAAAGCTTCTCCAAGAGCTCAGCCAATGTCTCTGGTCCTACTTGCCAAAACCTCTCAATATAGGCTTGTATACTTTCTGCCTGGTCTGTCCCACCTTCGTCGTAACCATCAGAGATTGTCTCCAGCTCAATGCCACTGGATCCTCTGTGCATTGTCTTGGAGGTAAAACGAGTAGTGACCAATGTGACTTTGATTTGTTTATGATCTAACAGCTTAGAGAATTGGAACAAAGGGTTAATATGTCCTTGGCTAGGATAGGGTAACACCAAGCAGTGAGATTTGTAGGCTCTGTGTTCTTTCTCCATTTCTCAGTCTTGGTGCTGTGTTTGGATTGGGAAAAACTATATAAAACTGCTGAAGAATCAAGATGAAGTGTACAATCAGTCCACGAAACCGTAATGGTGAAAATGCTATAATAATGCATCGGAAGTTGCAAGCCAAGTCTATATACGTCTCTTTTTGCATTATGTCCAAAAACAATGTTTGGGACTCAGTAAGTTACTGACTCTTGGTAGTGCTTAAATATAGAATCACTTGAATATGAAACATAAGAAATAAGTGAATGTTTTCATTGATTGACCACTTGACCAGTAAGACGACATAGAGTAAAGACTTGATGGAATTGACACCCCAATTTTGCATTAATATTATAGTACTAGAACACTAGCTACACGACTTTGGCAAAAGTTCACTTTGAGTCACGACATCCTCTTGGATGAAAAATAATAAGGTTGTTCTAATTTTTTGCAGTATAACTCGATCATCGGAACCGTATGTTTTAGGTTCCTATGAAAAATTATCTTTGAATAAAAAGTCGGCCAAATGGGAGACTGTTTGGTCATATATAAAAACCTGTTTTCGCAAACCATTGGAAAGCTTGCCATACATATACGTCAATGACATATACACTCGATCACTATATCTTAATTGGTTCTGGAAGGCCTCTGCAATGGCATAAGTATACGTCTATGGCATATACACTCGATCACTATATCTTAATTGGTTCTGGAAGGCCTCTGCAATGGCATAAGTATACGTCTATGGCATATACACTTGATCATGATAAAGAGGTGACTCAAGGGCTGCAATAGAAATAATGGTAGTGAGGAAAGGGATGACTTCATGAAGTTGGAAGATGAGTAATTTTTGAGTAAATTTTCTCACAACCACGCATTGGAGGAAGTGATTGATTCTAAAAAGTGAAATTGGATAAAGTTCTTGAGATGCCCTCGAAGTTTCATTTGAGTTTCAATCATTTGCCTCAAAGACTTCAATCCAATCCCTAAAGTCACATTGGATCCTCTGTGCATTGTCTTGTAGGTAAAACGAGTAGTGACCAGTGTGACTTTGACTTACTTATGACCTAAAAGCTTAGAGAACTGGAGCAAAGGATTAATATAGCCTTGGTTAGTTTCGGGCAAGACCAAACAGTGAGCTTTGTAGGCTGTCTGATCATTTTCCATTTCATAGATTTCGTGCTGTGTTTGTGCTTGAAAAACTTTGAGCAGCAAATGAATATATACAACTGCCGAAAAATGAAGATGAAGTGCAGACTGGAAATTGATATATGTCTGAATTAAACACTCCTGCAATCCTATCAGACAAGCAGCCAAACAGACAAGCATTGCAGAGGATAACTAGACAAAGGAATCAGTCTTAACCAAGTCACATGTCAAGACTGCAGCTTTGCTGCACCCAGCTCACAATCACGCTTGTGATACAAGCCATACAAAAATAAACCTTCACTACATAATGCCTCATGATCTCTCAGGATTTGTACTAGCGTTTCAATCACCATACACCTATATAGCCTAGCTTCAAACCAGGGTATCAATACCATTGTAAAGATGAACACTTCAGTTGCGAATGAATATACAAATTTTTCCATCAAAGTCTTATTCTTTCTATATTTCAATATGAAATCTAGCTTTTCTATCAATAGCATCCTACCAATTATATAGAATGTAAAATTGCTAAAACACAAAATCATTGCAAACTGCTAGGAATAAAAAAAAATGATTATATTCTGGGCAGCATATCAATTAAACAAACTAGTTTAAGCCTATTAAGTATATCAATCAAAGGTTCAGCTCCCAGCCTCCATCAAATCAGTGCCTAACTAGTTGAATCATTTAATCAAAGTTTTATAATGCTATGATTCCAATCAAACAAAATCTGGGCAGCATATTCAAAAGTTTCATAATCCTATTCAAAGTTTGATAATGGGATTCAAAATTTCATAATCCAATCACTCATTCAAAGTGCGAAAATCAAACTCATATCATACCTTCAAATCTTTTGCTGCGAATCAAACTCCCATAATCCAAATCTCTTGCTCGGTTGCTCCAAGTCTCCAACTCGAATTCCAAGTGAGAAAAAGAGTCTCCTTTAAAGCCAAATTCTTGAGAAAACTAATGGGTTCTAAGAGATTTTTATCATTTTTCTGGGAATTTGCTGCGTTTTGGAAGTGCGAAGGCTGAAAACGGTTCTGGAACTCTGTTCTGCAATTTCTCGCGACCAAGATAATGCTTAAAACACAAGGGAGCCTAAACCGGCGTCGTTGGGTTTTGAAAAAAAAAATAAAAAATTTCGCTGCGCCTGCGCCTTGGTGTCGGCCTTTGAATCCTCATCGCCTTACCATCGAAACTCACTCAATTTAAGGGCTGATTTCCGACTTTTGAGCCTCAGCCGAGCCTTGAGGCGCGCCTTTAATTCATTGATATACAGTAGTCATAATCAGTTGGTTTTAGGACCACTTTAATCTCAATTACGTACATAGCTCATTTGGGAAGCTATGACATTTAGTTTTTGAGTTTCATGTGATCTCTTTCACTTTTACTTTTGAAAGTAAAAGTTCTTTCCAGTGTTCCTGAGTGCAGAACAAAGCTAGGAACAAAGTGGTGACTCAAGGACTGCTGACAGAAATATAGTTGGCCGGGGTGTGAAGAAAGATATGTAATGTTTTGAGTAGATTTTCTCGCTAGCTTTGCAATTTTTCTTTTAGGGTTCTATGATTCATTGTATAATTGCTGGATATATGTATCAAGGTTAGGATCAAGGGACACATTATTTAGAACATTTTTTTACACTCTTTCTTAATCTTTAGATTTCCCTACATCCAATGGTTTAAAAGCTCCACTAACTAATGTGGCAGTAATATAAAATATATATATATATTTATCTTTCAAAAAAAAAATTATAAAAAATAAATAAAAATCAAATAAACACAAGGAAAAATGATCATTTACCCAATTTTAGCATAAAAATTGTCCACTTACCCAAACATTCTAAGAGATTATTTCCCTAATACTCAATTAAGTATTTTTTTTATATTTATTTTTGGGACAATTTTGCCTTCTCCTTCTTTGTCACTTAATGAGAGAAGTCATTGGAGACCTTACTTGACTCCGGTGGCAGACTCCGGAGATCCGTGACTGGACTCCTGCGACCAGTCACCGAATTCCGGCGTCTGAATTTATTGCCCCCTAATAATACCCAATAACCATATTATTGCCCCCCAGTAATCATATTATTGCCTCCCAATAATCATATTATTGCATCCCAATAATCATATTATTGTCTCCTAATAATATTATTACCCTCCAATAATCATATTATTGCCCTCAAGTGAATTGCATAAACACCCAAAACTAAAATGATTACACTACAGACACAATTGATTCACTTTTTTTTTTCTTTTTTTCCTTCCCCATTATCAGAGCTCACAGTATACCAAAAAAAAAAAAAAAAAAAAAAAGTGCTATGGGCAACCAGAAATTGTTCTGGGCACCCACCGGAGTGTGAGGCCGGTGCAGGAGTGGTCGGGGTGTGGTTGTGTAAGGGGAGCGGAGTCGAATCGGGCTGGGATCTGAGTCGGATCGGCGTTCGGGCTGAGTTGTGGCAATGGGCCTTAGATCGGTGGTTTGGGTGACGGCGGCGCTCGGAGGTTGAGACCGAGACAACTCCTTGCTCCCATTTACGACACCATCTACGTCGTCGTCTCCGATTGTGATTTCGGACGCGCTTGACGGGTTCCTATCCGACCCGAATTCCCACATCGGGACCAGCGTCTCCGGGAGCTTCCAGAACGAGGGTTTGTTGGCCGATACTAACGCGAGCAGCAGCGACTGGGATGGTGGGCTTTGATGGTGGGCTCGAGGTTGACGAAGATTGCGCCTGGGATGTGCTTGCCGGCGCTGGTCTCAGAGAAGAAGGTCTTGTCGATCGGCATCTGGCCGTCCGGCTGGAGAGAGAGAGAGAGTCTGGGAGGAGAAGGGGAGTCGAGAGAGAGAGAGAGAGAGAGAGAGAGAGAGTATGAGGGCAATACTGTCAAACACTGTTGGATTAGGTAAATGGGGTTAAAAAAAACTCTTAGTGGAGTAAGTGGGCAATTTTTAGGCTAAAATTAGGTAAGTGGTCACGGCCCCTAAACACAATCTACTGGCAGCACCGATACCTACAAGCCACCATTGTCAATCACATAACAAGGGGATGAGAAGAAAGATTCTTCTTCTTACGACCCATGAATGTACCAATCAATTAAGTCTTAAGAAAAACATGTTTCACTTAATAATTGAACATGATATATTGCAATTGTAATCAACCCTTAGACCATGCATGATTGGTGTTCTGGGAAGAGTCTCCATGTCCACCATTGATGGAGACTAGCGAAAAGAGAATTTCACAAAGAGAGAGAGAGAGAGAAAGGTCTTTGTGTTCTTGGTTTTCTGCACTAGTTATTCAATTGGCGTCAAGCTCAGGTCTTTAAGGTTTTTCCTCTAGATAGTGGTGGTGTTGTTGCTGCTGCTCACTACTAGCAAAAAGAGCAACACACACAGATTTTAAACACACTTACTCCCACACTGATAAAAATCAATGGGTTTTAACTTGTAGATACAGACATCCGTGAGAACTGAATGACTGAGTCCCACACAAGAAAATGCATACACATTTACTCACTGAAATCAGTGTGTCTAGATTTTCTCACAGATGTCTGTATGTACTATGTTGTCTATAGTGATATCTGTATGAAGCATTTATACACAGATATCAGTAAAAAATAGCAAAATTATAATTTGCAAGATGAGTTTTAATTCATAGAGACATCTGTTATAACAACTTCCACACTGTTGTCCTTGTGAATGTGAAATAGCCACTGATATCTGTATGAAGTTTTACACAGTTATCTGTAGCAATTGTTACTTTTCACAGATATCCATGTGAATATTTGATTGACATATACGAATGTGACAAGTTTGTATCTCATACGGATATCAGTCTGTATTATTGTTGTTAATACACACTGATATCAGTGTGTATTAAGGAATGTGAAAAAGTGACTAATATTTATGTGCAGTTTTACACAGTTATCTGTAGCAATTGCTATTTTACCACATACAACATGTGAATGTTTGATTGACTTATGAATGTGACATATTTGCATCTCACACGGATATTTGTTTCTATTATTATTGTTGTTAATACACACAGATATCAGTGCAAATATTGTTGTTAATAAACAGAGATAGCAATGTAAATTGTGGATTAAAAGTTTAAAATGATCATAAACAATCTCTCTCTCTCTCTCTCTCTCTCATCAAAGTAGGTTCTTTTCTTTAACTCTCCCTTTTGCACGCGTAGCAGAAATTGAGGTTTTTGTTTAAGTGGGATTTTTCTCTCCCGACCCGAGAGAGGAGAGTGTGGATGTGATCATCAATCGATTTTTGATTCCCATGTTAGTTATAGTCACGGGTTCGTGCTCGGAGGACGAAGGAAGAAGATATGGTGAGGCATACGCTGCAGATCTGACCTCGGGCTAATGGGGATTGCAAATCCGACATAGGCTTGGTTTCTGTTAGTTACTATTTTTGGCATTTGGCTTGGGATTTATGGGATAGACATTTGGGTTTTTGCCAGTTTGAATGTATGAGTTTCAAAGTTCCGAAATTTGTTGAGGGGTTTTGATGATCTGGGGCTGGGTATGTTTTTAATCGAAATTAGTGTGCTAGTTAGCTTGCTTGTTTTTATGTTTATGTTTATGATATTGACTTTTCTAATCTCCTTCATTGTCCTTGTCATCATCCTCAAGGGTCCTCGTACCTCATTCTTGAAGACATTGTTTCTTGATGTCGTTACTGTCCTATTAGTTATTGTTGGTGCCGTCTATACTAGCCTTCATTGTTTGTTCTTTGCAGTTGGAAAGAAAATTGTAGATCTCTTGCTTGATTGAGGAAGTAAAGTGGCTGATACGTTCACTAGTTTGTAAGGTTTTAGGTGTTCAATCATGTGAGAGCAATTTATGGTCGATCTCTTGCTTTTTAGATTGTATATAAAAGTATGAAACAATGTTGATTTGCTGCATCTGCTTCTGATGTAATGGAATATTGGGGTTCAATGAAGTCGTGGATCTGTTCTTCTATTTTATGTCTTCAGCTTTTGTTTTTATGTTGATGTTTAATAATGAGATTTAAGTCATTTTAACAGTACTGGTATAATTACGTGGGTACTGTTGTAAATGTATTTTCTCATTTCACACAGATTTTAGTTTAGTTTCTAACTTCCCATTTTTTTATTCCTAAATTTATATTACAATTTTATTTATGTCATGTGAGATATTAATGGGTCCCACTAAAAGACTCACACTGATTTTTCTATCAGTGGGGAAATACCAAAGACCACCCCACCAAATAGAACAGACATTACATCTGTGAGTGTAGGATAGCCATTGGGTTTTCTACAGAGATTTCAGTAGCTATTAAGATTTATACCCACTGATTTAAATCGTGTATAGCTTGTTTTGCTAGTAGTGACTGCTGCTGCTGAGTTGTTGCGTTATTTTTATCTTATTTGTTAGTTTTGTATTTTTACCAAAAACAATTTATTTATGTTTCAATTTTGAAATCCATTAATGAAGTTTAAGAACTATTGGATGCAGTTAAATCTAAAGACTAAGAAAAAGTGTTAAAAAAAAATGTGTCAAAATATGGGTCCCTTGATCCTGACCCATGTATCAATCCACAAATGAAAACAACAGCAATGATTTTTAATGGGGGCAAGTATAATTAGTCAAGTCTATTGGTTCTTTTTTATTTAGGGAAGGTGGAATAGTAATTGATTGACAACTAGACTTGGAACCCCTGATATGATAACAAAAGGAGAACTGAAGTAGAATCCAAGAGCATTTGGGGTCCACACTCGCAAAAGATTTCAGACACTAAATTTATTCTGAACATTAACTTGAAAACCCAATAAACTTGTTTTGCGAAGTATACAAACCATTATGTTCTTCTGAGGCATTTCCTCGAACTGGCTATCTGCAAAATCCAAACAGCCATATCCTGCATAGAAAGTGGCAATTGGGATCTCACTTCTCCTCTTGTTAAAATGACAGGACCCGCCCCGGATTTCACCCTAAAATCCAGAGTGAGTCCTGTCAATTTGGTATCAGAGCACTAGGTTGTCCGATTCTATGGACTTTGTTACGTGAATTGTATGATGGGTACATAAGTCGTTTCGTACAGCACGTGTGAAATTTCGAGGATGAAACTTTTATAAGGTGGGGGAGATTGTTATGCTCAGTACCTAGAGTTACTGGTCATTTGGACCATAAACGACGATTTCACTTTTATTTTGAACATTTAGGGGAGAGCTCTAGAGTTGACTTTTTCTTTAGTCTACTTTTCGAGGAAAGATCCTTCACGAAATTTATAGAGCACAATAAATTGAGTCCACACATGAAAACAATAGCAATGATTTTTAACAGGGGCAAGTATAATTAGTCAAGTCGGTTGGTTCTTTTTAATGTAGGGTAGGTGGAATGGTAATTGATTGACAACTAGACCTAGAACCCCTGATATGGTAACAAAAGAGGAACTTAAGTAGAATCCGGGAGCATTTGGGATTCACAACTTGCAAAAGATTTCAGACACTGAGGCCCAGTTTGGTATTGCTGTGAGAATAATCAGCTGTAAAATAAATCAGCGGTAAGAATAACCAGTTGCGAAATTAATCAGTTTAGTATTTGGTAAATTGTGTTTTCAAAAATGTTATAATTCTTCAAAGTAATGTCAATATGTTTGGTAAACTTTGTTTCCAAAGAGCTTCTGCATGAATAAGACAAAATTGGACATGATACTGAATTTTCTTTTTTTGGGAAATTACTGGTCACTCCCTCAACTTTTGGGGAGTCGACAGTTCAGTCCCTCGTATCATAATTTTAACAAATAACTCCCTATACATTCAAATCTCACACAATTTGGTCCAAAATGATCATTTTACCCCTCACTTCCTTTTTTTTCTATCCTCTCTCTCACTTCCTCTTTTCTTTTCTTTTTTCCTATCCTCTCTCTCTCTCTCTCTCTCTCTCTCTCTCTCTCTCTCTCTCTCTCTCTCTCTCTCTCGCTCTCTCTCTCATTCTGCACATTTCAAACCAAGACATAAACACCCATTCTGCACATGCAAACAACATCGCAGTATCGCATAGCCAATCAAATTCCTCATCTTTCAAAGATTAACATCCGATTATCACCAAGTACAAAACTTTGATTCAAGGTCGGGATTATACCTTTGTAAATCTGAAATCAACTTCAATTGCCCCAAACTCAGTTCCTAGAACTCATTGCTGAGACGGGGATGGTGATGAACTGATGATTTTCACATCAACAACTCGACAAACTTCTCGATTGTTGACCTGTAAGTGCAGCTGAGCAAGAGACGGAGCCCAGAAAGGCCGGAGTAGTCGGACGTTGAAGAACACGGCGGAGCCGTAGCTACCCAGAAACATAAACCATCAAAACTTAATCCAATTCGAAAACTAATTACACAGACTTGAAGATTATGACGAGAGGAGTGAGTTTCATACCACATGCAACTTAATCGGTCGCCAGAAAACACCACAGAACCGTCGGAGCAGTCGCTGCTTCTCGCCGTCGATTCTCTCTCCAAACTTAACGATTTGACTAACTGAGACAGGAGATGTGACGACGACGAAGAGGTAGAGGTATTGGACTCGCCAGATTTGGTCGACAAAAAGAAAGGCGTGGAAATGAAGCTTACTGTTTCTGGGTCTTGTCCGGATCTTGGTCAGCATCTTCTTCCTCATCTCCTGCTTTTGTTGTGGTTTGCTCCTCATTATTATTCACCGCATGAGCTTCATTAGACGAGGATGAGATCGAAGAGGAGTTGGGTGTCGTAGGAGCAGTATTGGCGCTGGAGTTCGAGTCCTCAAAGTTAGTCCCACTCTCCGGCACTGTAGACGACACCGGCGACGGTGACGGAAACGCTTGTGTTTGATGCTGCTGCCGCCGAGGTGGCATCATCATCGTCATCAACGAGTCAGACGGCATCGTTTGGGTCCCGAAATCAACCACAGGAGCGTAGTCCGTGTTGCCGAGCAACTCCATGAAACCCAGAAAACCCCTTTCGGGTTCTGAGTCGAATATGCTTGAGAGTGAAGAGAAGGTGTTGTTGGGTATCATCGGAATCTCGTGATCGGAGAAAAGTGTTGAGTTGGCCATCGGTGCAGAGGAGGAGGAAGGAGGAAGAGTAGTACGATCGGTGGTGGTGGTGTTGTTTCTCAACTCTTGTCTACCAGCCATGAGAATTTTAAAATCAACAGCACATATTCTCCCCCATTTTAAGTTGTGCAGAATGAGAGAGAGAGAGAGGAAAAAAAAAAAAAAGAGGAAGTGAGGGTAAAATGGTCATTTTGGACCAAATTGTGTGAGATTTGAATGTATAGGGAGTTATTTGTTAAAATTATGATATGAGGGACTGAACTGTCGACTCCCCAAAAGTTGAGGGAGTGACCAGTAATTTCCCCTTCTTTTTTCTTATGAAATTTGATTTTCAATTCTTCAGTAGCCAAAATAGAAGACCACAGATAAAACAATTTGTCTTAATACAATGCCAGCAAAGAACAGTGAGGGTGAGTTTTTGGCTGGTACATCTCACCCTCAGAGCATCTTTAGCATACTCTCTATTTTGGCTCCTTAGCTATTTTGGAGCGCATGTTTAGCTTTTTATCTATTTTAGCAGCTGCATGCACCAGACTCCTAAGTGGGCTCTCTATTATAACTTTTAGCTATCTCGCTCCTAAATATAGAGAGCGGGATGAGGCTCTCTATAATTTAAAACATTACTTTTAAGTTATTTTATGTAATTTATGAATACATTTAAACTATTTAATCTTCATTTAAAAAATAATATAAATTCAAAACTAGCTAAAATAGAGAGCATTGATGCAGACGTAATTCTAAAGTTGCTAGCTAAAATAACTTTTTAGCTACTTTAGCTAAAATTTGACTCAAAAATGGCTAGCATTGCTAAAGATGCTCTCATGCACTACTTACCTCTCCTTTTCATGCCGAGCTGCTTGCATTAAATGAAGGCGTAAGGTTAGCGCTGACATTACAGTACACATAGGTGACGTTTGAGAGCGACTGCTCTCTTTTGGTTCAAGCCTTGCAGCAGAAAGATCAAGACTTATCGCCTATGCGTCTACTGATTGATGACATTAGAAGCATGATTCAGGGGAATCCTGGTTTTCAGGTTACTCATGTACTATAACCACTATTGATCTCTTAATTGAAGTACTAGCATCACAACAAATTGCACAACTCTCCACTTTATTTTTCATCACAAGAACAATTCTTATTCTCTCAACACAATTCAAGGATCCAAAAGACTAATAACAGAACTACATAGGGAAGGCCCTAACTGAAGCCAAACTAATGGAATCATCAGTGAAAAGGCCTGCAATAGTACAATAGAGAGAGAGGTACCAAAGAAGTTGCATGATTTCAGTGGACTTGACACTCGAGCACCTCTTAACGCTTAACCAACGTTGCAATGAACTCATCAATGTTTTTGTCGGAACTTCCGCCTTCAATCACTGCCTTTCTAGCCAAATCTTTCCATTTCATGGCATTCTTTTGTATTTCTTTTCCTCTCCCCCCTTCCATGATTTCACTCATACAATGCTCTAGTTCTTCTCGCCTTACAATGCCTTTCTCATCAGGTTGAGCTTTAACCCCTATCTTCCACACATCCCTAATGTACTTGGCATTGGTGCTTTGGTCACTCCATTGTGGCATTGCCACTAATGGAACTCCCAAACACAGAGACTCCAAAGTTGAGTTCCAACCACAATGTGTAATGAAGCACCCAACAGCTTCATGAGCCAAAACCTCTAGTTGGCAGCACCATGAAACCACCAAACCCTTCTCAGCTGTCTCCTCGATAAACCCTTTGGGGACTTTAGCTGTCTGATTCTCTAACCACGTACCCACAAGAACTTGCTTTTGCTTCTCCTCAAACCCCATGCCAGTTCCTCCATTTGCTCAAGTCCCAGTTGTGCAAAGCTGCCGAATGAGATGTAAGCAACAGAGTTCTTTGGATGTTCGTTTAACCATTTCATGCAGGCATCATTGTTGGATCTAAAGAGGTCAACGCCATAATCTTTGTCATCTTCAAGTCGGTTATCCAAATAGTTAGATGGTATAGTTGGTCCAATGGTCCTCAGTGGCCAAAACTTTGCCATCCAATCCACCACCTACACAAAGCGAAAACAAGGAAGCAAAATAAATGACAACAGTTAGTTTATTTTATTTTATTTTATTTTAATTATTATAGCAACTGGTTTTGAAACTTAGACTCATATCAAAACCCCATGAGAAACAGATTAAGATGATAAAGCACTCAGAAGAATTAGCACATGATCGAGAGTTCGAGACAAATGTAAGAGAACATGGTTGTATAGAACAATTGTATAGCAGTCTCAAATGTACTTACTTGTTCTTCCAACTCATAAAATGTGTTGCAGAAGACCCAATCGGCTTTGTCAACAGTGGAGAACTGACCGATAACAACTTCAAAGAAAGCTGGGTAAGACCCGAAATCATATACAAAAGATGGCAGGTCCAAAGGCTCGAGTGGTGGCATCCCGGGAAGTGAAATTTCCGAGTCAGTAAGAGGAAGTTTCAGTAGCCCTTTGTTGACATGATAGTAGATGCTGTCAACAACACAAGACTGAGTAAAGAAGGCAGCCCCAACTATTCCAAACTTCTTGGCAACATCCAAAGCCCAAGGCATGACTGAATCATAAACAATACAGTTAACTGGACACCCTGAGCTCGCAAGCTTCTCCAAGAGCTCAGCCATGTCTCTGGTCCTACTTGCCAAAACCTCTCAATATAGGCTTGTATACTTTCTGCCTGGTCTGTCCCACCTTCGTCGTAACCATCAGAGATTGTCTCCAGCTCAATGCCACTGGATCCTCTGTGCATTGTCTTGGAGGTAAAACGAGTAGTGACCAATGTGACTTTGATTTGTTTATGATCTAACAGCTTAGAGAATTGGAACAAAGGGTTAATATGTCCTTGGCTAGGATAGGGTAACACCAAGCAGTGAGATTTGTAGGCTCTGTGTTCTTTCTCCATTTCTCAGTCTTGGTGCTGTGTTTGGATTGGGAAAAACTATATAAAACTGCTGAAGAATCAAGATGAAGTGTACAATCAGTCCACGAAACCGTAATGATGAAAATGCTATAATAATGCATGTGAAGTTTCAAGCCAAGTCTATATACGTCTCTTTTTGCATTATGTCCAAAAACAATGTATGGGACTCAGTAAGTTACTGACTCTTAATTGGTAGTGCTTAAATATAGAATCACTTGATTATGAAACATAAGAAATAAGTGAATGTTTTCATTGATTGACCACTTGACCAGTAAGACGACATAGAGTAAAGACTTGATGGAATTGACACCCCAATTTTGCATTAATATTATAGTACTAGAACACTTGCTACACGACTTTGGCAAAATTAAGTTCACTTTGAGTCACGACATCCTCTTGGATGAAAAAAATAAGGTTGTTCTAATTTGATAAACTTGCAGTATAACTCGATCATCGGAACCGTATGTTTTAGGTTCCTATGAAAAATTATCTTTGAATAAAAAGTCGGCCAAATGGGAGACTGTTTGGTCATATATACAAACCTGTTTTCGCAAACCATTGGAAAGCTTAGCATACATATACGTCAATGCCATACACACTCGATCACTATATCTTAATTGGTTCTGGAAGGCCTGCAATGGCATCTTAGGTACAAAGCGTCTCAATTAACCTGGGAACCTAATCACTAGCTAGTTTATTGCCTTATAGACAATTTACCACTTAGAACTCTCAAAGGATTAACCTTATTTAACAAGCAGCAATGATTATTCATAGCAATAGAGTCCTGAACATGCAATCTAAGTTGGCTACTAAAGAAAGCACATAGAGAAATCATCAGTGTAAAAATAGTAATTAATTAAGTTCTCATCCATTGAATAAACAAAAACTAATTAAATGTCATAGCATGGCTTACAATCATGATCGGGGCTTCAACAGCCCCCAACTACTAAGAAATTAGTTGCACATATATGGTTTGAATTGAAAGCACAAATGAATTCATAAGCAAAGAAAAACTGAAAAAACCCTGAAAACCAAATTGGAAAATCATTAGAACGACCGGTCGTCGGACTTCGCCGATTGGTCGGTGAATAGCTGATCTGCTTTCTTTTGCTCGGATTTCTTGCTTGATTCTCGCACATAAGAGTCTTTTTGTAGGATTCTCTAGCCTTTTTATAGTGCTCTTGAATCTTTCATTCCTTTTTGGTTTGAGACTCTTAGAAGTGTAGAGAAAACCAACTTCTTAATTCTATTCTCGAATTAGGATTTCTCCACATCACTTTGTTTAATGGGAATTGGCCATGTTATCATCAATATCTCTGCGAATATCTCCGTTAATTGCTGTGATATCTCCATGGATTGGGCTCCCTCGGTCCATCAAGGTCTCCTTAGCGGGTCTAGAGACTCCAAGATTTTCTTTATTTGCGCATCTTTCCTCCATATTATATCATTTTTGTATATTTGCTCCTAAAAACCTAATAAACACAAAAATAAATAAATAAAGAGAAAATAGAATAGACTAACAAAGATTAATATATGGATTAACCATATAAACATCGCATAAAATGCTCCTATCAGTGGTTGGAGTCTTTGTCATGAATTGGTGAAGGAAACATGCAATTAATGTTAGCATGCAAACATAGAACGTAAGAAATGGAAAAGCATGACTTTGCTTTTCATTTCTTCACACCTACAACCTGCCATGAAGAGCAATGCCTATATAAAGGCATCAGATACAAGAACAAAGGCATCTGAGCTTATCTAAGATCAAGATCAAGGGATCTGAGCTTTCGAAGTGCCAAGATCAAGAGATCCGAGCTTGTCTAAGTTCGAGATCAAGGTATCCAAACTCATTCAAGCATTTGAGAGTTTGATGAAGTCCGGAAGTCTGGAGAGTCCATCATTTGTGAGTAGAGACAACTGTACACTTGCTAAGAGAGTTTCTCGCTTGAGAGATTGAGAGAAAAAGTGCCTCAATTAGGTGAGAGAGAGTATACCTCTTGAGAGAATATCAAGAGAGAGAGTTTCACCACTTTAGTGAAGTTTAGTCACTATTATGAGATTGTTTTTGTAATCCCGTTATTTTACATAGTGGAAGAAATAAGTACTACTGTCCCGAGGACGTAGGCACATTTGCCGAATCTCGTTAAATATTGTGTCTTCTTTTGTTTATCTGTTACTATTTCCGTAAATCACACGAAAGGTGGGAAAAGTTAGATCATGGGATAACCAATTATCTATTGGCCTTATATTAAAGGCATCCCTTCTTTCCCAACACTATCAACAGTTGCTAAATTGATGATTACTACGTCACATTCATGCAAAATCACCCAATTAAACCTTTGCTAGATTTATTTCATGAAAAATAATGTTTATGTTTAAGAGAAACTGAATTGGAGAGAATGAAAGTGTATTCCATTGATAATAGGAGTCTCTTTATATAGAGGATTACAAGATACAAAATCTGAATTCTACAAGGAAACGTAATCTTACATTAAATGAAATATCTTGTAGATATCTACCCTATTACAATTTAAACAAGTTACTAGAATTTGTTCCAGACACATATTCTATGTATCTTGAAACACTCCCCCTTGTGTCGCTCAAACGTTGGTGCTCCTCTCGTTGCCTCGTCAAAAACCTTACCGAGTAACAAAAACCTAGTGGGACAAAAATAACCTCGATAGAACGAGAAAAAAAGTACAATACACCTTTCACGTTTCGAGATCAAAACATGTAGACATCTTCCCTTGATGTCTGCATTTCCCCCTGATGACTACGATCATGGGAGTTCAGATAGCTTCTGTAAACCAATGCTCTTCACATGTTTCTCGAAAATGAATTTGGGCAATGATTTAGTGAGTAAGTCTGCCACATTGTCCTCAGATCAAACTTGGTGTTGTTGATCAAACAGCAAAACCTTCCAAAACATCATTCATGTTTGGTGAAGAGAAAAGGGGACGCCAGCCGATGGTGCCCGCGGCGGCGCTCTCAAAGCTCTGTAGGGATAGAACAGGCTCATATCTATCGTACTTGTTTCTGTCTGTTTCCCCGGGGTCGTCAGATAGAATGCTACACCTCACTACAGGTGCCAAGATAACTTCGAGACCCTATCAAAGGAAATACACAACGTTAGAGGTATAAACTGTACCAGACGGTTTATGCCTCTCCGATGCTTATGTAAGGCTATTTGTACAATTTGAAAGGTAACAATAATTAAGAAGAAGTTATTACCTTTATGAAGGTGGTTGGGTTTGGTTTATATACTTGGGCATAGGAAAGGTGTTTATCATCTCTCCGATGTGAGATGCAGTTCACCCCTTTGTAGTAATAGCAAGTTCTGGTGTGTGCTTTGGTGAGATCTACCGGGCAGGTCTGAGACTTTTGTCACCCAAAGTGCCGCCCATTGTGAGCACCATCATGTTGGGTATCAAACTCGGCCCATGATATGGCCCTCAGGTGACCCTGCGGGGTCTGGCGATAGTGTGAAACCTTGTGACAGTGAACTACCTCCTGGTATATACAAGTCCCCCAAGTTCCCGTTCAAAATGTTTCTTGGGTGGGGACTTGAATAAGCTCTGGCCCAAGGTTTCATATATCGTGCCGATATGGAGTCCCCCAAGTTCCTGACGAAGGAATATGTTGACCGGGCAAGTAGCTAAGCTACAGTGGTTTGTACCCGATGGGGTAGAATGGGGACTTGAACCTCCTGTACCCGATGGAGTAGAATGAGGGCTGGAGCCTTTTGTATCCAATTGGGTAAAAAGGGCTTGAGCCTCTCGTGTACCCAATGGATCAGAATGAGGGCTTGAGCCTCCTGTACCTGATTAGGTAGAATGAGGGCATGAGCCTTTGGTACCCGATAGGATAGGTACTTGTTGTAAAATGCATGCAAGCCATGTGTAATGTGGGTTCCTGAGGGTGCAATAAATGCACGTCTCTTCAGTTTCTAACGGTTGCGTGTTTTTGAAGTGTTAAAAGTTTGTGGGACACGTGTCCTTATCTGACGGTGGGGGTGTTTAGGCATCGACGGTTGCGATTTACCTATGCTTGAATTTAAGAGGGAAAGGGAACCGTTTGTTCCTTCTTTGTTGTTGCTTTCGTTTCTGTCGCTCTTCAGCCTCTGTGTTTTCTTTATGTTGAGTCTGTCGTAGCAAGATAGCCGGAATGGAGAGTTAGGATTTCAAAGAAAGGAGCAGTCGTCGAAGCGCGTTTGCTAGGTATGTATTGCTTCGACCTTTCACCTGTTGAGTTCTGGTACATGCTCTCTATTTGTGGGTTTAAACTTTGGTTTTGTTTTGTTATTGTTTGTTGCATTTACAATGGTAAGTTGGTTTGGTACTAGAGGTTGAAAATGATTTAGTTTGTGGTGGATAGTAATTTGTGAATGGAATTTTGTTTTGAAAGGTTGTGTTTCTGGGTTTTGCTCGATTTTCTGGGTTTCTGGGTTTAAAGTAGGGAGAGATCCTTACTGCAACGGAGCCCTAGATCGGTAATTCTAGGCTGACTCCTCTGTTTCTGATTCCAAATACCAGTATAAAGTTGTGCAAGGCTAGGGTACCCGTAGGCTTAGGATGGAATCAGAAACACATGCTGCTGTTGGGGGAGCTAAATCCTTTCACCAAGCCTCCGCGAGGTAAACAGAGGTGGATATAGATTGGTATCTGGCAAGCACCGGTACTTGGGAAGGATCTAGAGCTGATGAGACCACGTCCTCTACAGGGGTGATGTCAGAGAGTATGGGGAGTACAGAGGGTACTGAAAGCAAAGAGGATTCGGGGTCCGGGGAGGAGAAGGAAGTTACGGTTGCAATACCCTACCCCAAGGTATACCCAAGCCGAGATACACGCTAGTGGACGGGAATATCTGCGATGAACCTGCCTGGAGCATGACTGTGACACAGATAACTACTATGAGGTGGGGGGGGGGGTACCCGATGGAGTATAGCTAAGGCCCTTGTAGCCTGGTGAATTGGCAGCAAATCCTCCTCTCGGGTGGGTTGCATTACACGAGAACCAATTCTATCAAGGGCTATCATTACCGCTGCCCCGGTGCCTTCAATACCTGCTGAGGATGCTGAACCTGGCACCGGGATAATTGGCTCCGAACGCGTGGCATCAGATCCTGTCCATGATTGCAATGTGGGACTTATACGACAGGAGGTGGCCATCGATCAACGAGTTCACGGCCGTGTATCGGGTACTATACTCGAAGAATAAGGGGGTCAGGGTACCGTGAAGTTTATTGCCTAGGACTATGAGCCCTTGGTCACAGATTTGCCTACTTCTCAAAGTAAGAAGTGGAGGAATATGGTGTTCCTTACCGGTGGCGAGTGGCAGATAAAAAACAAGAAGTGGTACCTAACAAGAACTTTCCAAGTCCTCGAGGACCAGTCGTATACACTATCCGAGGTCGAGAGGAAACGAATAGCCAGAGTATATGCTGAGTGGAGTGATCCCGAGGATAGGAGCTCATATAGGTTCATCCAGTACTCGATACTTGATAGATTGGGGAAACACATTGATTTAAAGTATTACAGTGTTAGAGAAAGGGTAAAGCATGGTGAGATAGCTGTTTTGAGTATTGACACAAATTCACAACTAGCAGATCCTTTTACCAAGGCCTTGTCAGTGGCTACATTCCAGAAGCATACAGCAAGCATTGGAGTTTTAGCTAATCTAGATACTTAGATTCAGTAGGAATTAGTCCAGTTGGAGCAATGTAAAATTTTAAGTTTCCTAAGTTCTCGTATTTCTTTAAGTTGTGGTTTTCCAGTTTATTTATCACAACTTGGTTGTAATGACAGTTTATTATTAATAAAATTTTGAGGCATTTCCAGTTACATTCTAGCTGCAGCTTTATTGTTTTGTTGTAGAAATTATCATACTTGTTTAAGCATGATATTGCAGTTCAAGTAATAAGCAGTAAGGTCATCAGTGTTCAGTAAACTGCTTGAGTTTCTGTTTTAAGAAACATTCAGGAGGACCTGAAATATGTCTACTTGTTGATACACATCAACATATATCTTTTCACTTCTAGTTATGACATATGTGGATTGCAGGAGCTTATGTTGTGGTTTTGAAACTCTGCATTTTTGATAAAATGTGTTCTGTTTCTTGCTCTGCATGAGTGACTGTGATTTGACTAGGCCTGGGATCGGTTCTAGTTTTGGAATTTTTTGCCGGAACCGGAACCAGAACCGAAGTCTCTTTTCTGGTTCAGTGTGCCCGTTTTTTTTGCCGGAACCGTTGTTTTCGGTTCGGTTACAGGTTGGAACCAGTTCCTAGGCAGAAAGAAAACAAATGACTTTTTCCAGTTTCCCAGCCACATTTCATTGCAGTTCATAACTTCACAGATCATTAAACTTCAATGCAGAACACAACAAAGACAATGAAATGAAACAATCAGTAGTACAATACATTGAAAATATAAAATCAAATGAATCAAAAGTTCAAAACCGGCCACTTCAACAACTCAACATAACAGTTCAAATGTTCAACCTCTTCAAAGAACTTCAAGTCTTTGATGCAATTTTCAACAGTTGGAAGTCTTTAATTACAGCTCAATGAGTTCATGAACTTCTAACTTCTTCAACTATGTAGTAGCAGCAATACACAAGCTCACAAATGCCATGAAAATGCCACAATGAACTAATGAAGTGATGAATTGAATAAAGAGTTCCAACTGCATTCTGCCACAATGCAGTCTTGCACAATTCACAAATGGAACTTGAATCACAATGCAGTCTTGCACAAATCAAATCATAAATGAGCAGTTGAGCACAATAGAAACTAGAAAGTTCATAGGAAAAAAAATAAAAGATTGCTGGTCCTTGACTTGCAGCCTTGATTCTTCCAACTGCATTCTGCAAAACCAACATGATAGTATCATTATTATGTCATTACTTTTACACAGCAACATCCCAAAACTCTTTGCACAGCAAGATGCCAAAATACAGCAAAACACAACAAGACATTATCAATATTCTTTCATAACACAAGCAATATTCATAATGCAATATTGAAGTGCAATATTCATAATGCAACATGCAAATCATTTGACCATGTTGAAATGGATTTCTAGTTTGAATTTGTTGTCTGGCGCGCACTACAGTAAGTTGAGTAGTTTCTGACATTTTCTGGTGCAAATTATCAAGCTTAATATGTGTCAGTCCAAGGGATAGATTGTTAGAATCATTATGGACTTGTCACACATTAACATAAAGTAAATTGATAATTAGCTTAACGTCAAAACTAGCTAGTTTAACATGGACACAAACTATAAACCAATACTTGTAGCTTAATGAAACAATGTATCATGAAGGCTTGAGGGCAGCCGCACCGGCCCTTATTTCAAAAAAAAAAAAAATGAAACAATGTATCAATTCATTAAGTATAGTAATCCAATTCTTAGTCTGCAAGAAAGACTACAATAAAGTGTTACATTAAGAATCTAACTAGGAGACCTAATCCGATATGAACTCCTTTGATGGAAAGCTTCTTGAGGTTTGAGTCACCTCTATAAATAGATGAATTGGTCCCTGTTGCTACCACGTTGATTTGCATAAGTTATGTCCATTGAGAAGCAAAGCTGGTAAGCAACAGAAGGCCATATTCAAGTGATCATGATTGCAGCTGCAAAAGATGGAATCCATGCCAGTAATAGTTGAAGGTAAGCCTTGATCTTTGTATGAATGTTGTTGAGCTCGTGTGCATATTATTGTGAGCATGGTTGTATGGTTTTACACTCTGTACGTTGTATTGTAGATAAAACGAGTGGTGATCGGTGTGACTTTGACTCCTTTGTCATCTAAAAGCTTAAAAATTGAAGCAAAGGGTTGATATGGCCTTGACAAGGATAGGGAAAGACCAAACAGTGAGATTTGTAGACTCTCTGTTCTTTCTCCATTTCTCTGGTTTGGTTTTGTATCTGTATTTGGAATGAACTTCAACTGCAGATTATTATATACTGCTGAAGAATGAAGATGAAGTGCACAATCAGTCCACGAAACTAGTCGTCATATAAACCTTGTCCGCCAAGTCATCTCCACATGTGATGATGGGAAGTTGAGCACCAAGTCACATCTATTCGTCTCTTTGTTGCACAATTTCCCAAAAACAATGATTTTAAAATGCAGCAAAAGGACAACTACTGTTGGACCCTGAGATTTTGTGTAGTGCATCAATATAGGATCATTCTACTAAGTAACAGTAAATAAGTGAAAATGGATATGACTTTTTGTTTTTGGCTACATGAAAATGTCTATGATTGACATCGATGGACCAGTCAAGAAAACAGAGTAATATATTAGACATTGTTTGTGGAATGCAGAGGATCGAAAAATAGACAATAGAAGTTGCTTTATGATTATGGCACCTAAGATTGGGTACAGATAGCCAATAATATCATTGTGTAACAATTTTCATAGCTCATTTGGAAAATTTCAAAATAGCTGAGTGCAATTTGGCTTTTGCATCTGTGCTGCATGATTGCACTATACCTTGAATGGAAATCCTAAATGTTTAGCTTCTAAATGTTCTCCTTGTGCAGATTAACTTGAACAACCTGAGGCATGTCCTAGGGAGCCAATTACATTGTTTTTTTTGTTACCCAGAATACTCTGAAGAAAAATAGTGTATCAATTAGGACTGTCATAATACATGAAGTGGTACTAGCAATGTAATTACAAAACTCAGAATCATATTATATCCAAAAACCAAAGGTCATCAACAGAACTAAAACTTATTATTCTTCAGTTTTTAACTGTATATAAGAAATCTGATTACATCAATATGCAGAAGCTCTTATTTATAGCACTGAAGTACTTACTGCATGCAACTAGACACCCCCAACATTTTCCCAAACTCATGTTAATTGACTAGAGAACTCGAAAGGAAAGTTCAAGCAATTGACTATATTAGACCCTTCCAAGGAATAAGTGAATAACGACATGCATCCACAGAGAAAGATAACTAACGTCTATGACTTTGTTTCTTTTAGTTGCCATTGATAAGTCATAAGCTGTAGTTCCATCCCAATTAAGTCATAGCAGATGATCGAGCTCATCATCTTCAAAAGCAGGAGCTTTGTTCTCTAATAATTTTTCTTTGCTTTTTTTTGACTGAAAAGGAAAAAATTTCTTTGCTTTCACTATATATTCTTGCTTCTGTTGAAGGAATATCGATTTAGTGTGCCTTATCAAACTAGGAATAGCAATAGGAGAGAAGGTTCTAGATTTCCCAATCCTACACGGATTGGTATTCTTTGTAACATTAGAACTAGCACTTTGTAATCCCTATATATAGGGCTCCTATTCTCAATAATAATAAACATCTCTCTCTACAATTCTCTCTCAATTCTATTATCCTTAAACACGTTATCAGCACGAGTTCTAACCACAAAAACAAAAACCAAAAACCCGAAAGTTCTTCTCACCGAAATCTGCTGCAAGCACTTGCCTGCAACTATTCTGCCTACCTGCGTGCCTACTGCCCCAGCAGCCCCTAGCCCGAGCTAGCCAAGCCTTCGCTGCAGCCTGCTCCTTGCGCGCCCAACGCTACGCGCCCCTGCGCTCCGTGCTGCCCGCCTGCGCGCCCGTGCGTCTGCAGCCCCGCGTCGCTGCCCTACTGCTCCTGCAGCTCTGCCGCACATCTGCTGTCCCTGCAGCACCTACGCGCCCCTGCGCACGCATCCCTACTGCCCCTGCGCACGCATCCCTACTGCCCCTGCAGCACCAACGCACACCGACTGCACCTTTCCCCTTTCCTGTGCACGTCCGTCTGTTTGCAGGCTCCGAAACATCTAGTTCGGAACCTCGGATCAAAATCTTTTCTTCATCAAAGTTGTTCATCTCTGTCTCTTCCATCTGACCTCCGAATTTCAGCCTTATCGGAGTTATTTTGAGACAGGTACAACAATCAAAGTGAAAACTGTTCAGAAGAAAATTTGCTCTGAATTTCAACAAGCTTGACCTTATAAACATTCGCTGCACGCCTCTACTCGGATTGCTTCGCTCCATCACGCCTGCATCGACACGCGCGTGATCCAAATACAAGTAAGTATTCAAAAGAGTAAGTTTTGAAGTTCCTATAATTCAAATATTTCTTCTTTTCTCGGGGACTTGAAAACCTCCCTTCTTCTACATCCCACCTTTCTTATAACGTGGGTTCGATTCTTGAAAAGCGGAATCGTGGGGATTCACGCAATTAACGAACTAAGAGCGTTCGTAAGACTTCGGACTAAGAGCGTCCGTAAGCATCAATTTAACGAACTAAGAGCGTTCGTATGCTACGGACTAAGAGCGTTCGTGAGCATCTATTTTGACCATTCAAACATCATTGTTTCGGTCTAATCCAAATTTCTTGGAAATCGATTTCTTGGTAGCATTAAGGCTCGGAAATCTTAATACTAGTTTTCGTGGAAGCATTGACTCCGAAACTAATCCGTTCTTGTTTCTCCTTTTTTGGATATCAAACTTGAACGAGCTCGATTTTACTCCATTGGATTCTACGGGCACGGGATATTTATTTGCCTACAATCCAAGAGCCATGTTCTAAAGGAACCGCTCAAGACTCACAAACTAAGATAGAAAATTCCAGGGCATTTACCCTGATGAACCGCCACATGAAGATGGCCCTCCAGTTTGAGTACATGAATGAGGATAACGCTAACAACCTTTGGGTTGCGCCTAGTGAACGTTTTAGTAACATTCACAACTTTCCGAACATGGAAGCACGATGAAATAATATCTGCTTCACTAAAACTTTGAAAGAGTTATGAAATATTGTTCGGAGGCTCTCTGCATCATATTATTTATGCATGATTGTGGAAAACACAAAAGAACAAATTGATTGAGAAAACCCTAACATGACCGTAGGAGTCATGATGTTGAGGGTATAGGGTTGGACACCATGGCGCCACTTTTGGCCATGATTGCACTATTCCAACGCCATTGGTCCTAGGGACCATATGTATTATGTCAATACACCTCAATCAAGAGAGCATCCTCTTCATGGTATTTTATGGAGTACCTGATCAATGGTAATCAAGATATCGAGCTATAAAAGACTTTAAATCTGGCGATGAAGATAGAATGCCGCAGATTTTTTATATAGTCTTTTAATTTCCAAGAATTATGTAATGGCCATTAAGCCTTAAATCAATAAAATGACTTTTTGTATTAACTTTTTCCCTCTAGGCGTACTCAAGAGTACTTGTGATGTCTAGGCAAGGTTTGATCTGAGAGAACGGTTTTAAAAGTGAGCAACGCTCCACCAAAATCTCGCCTTACCTTACCTGGTCACAACTAAATTGAAATTACCGAACGGATTGAGTGACTACGATTTGTCTACGGTTTGATTTTTATGTTGGATTAGATTTTGGTCACGAAACTTTGATGTAATCATTGGCTATTGTTAATAAAGTGTCGATTTCTTTCGACTTTATTACTTCAATGATATAAGAGCCAATGGTTTTCATGTGGAAACACATTGTGAGAATGGACACGAGTTCCTTTGCATCACCTCTAATGACTACGGACATAAACGAGTCTTAGAGAAACTTATGTGTCGCTCTAGTGGGTTGTATGCAACCACTATTCGAGTCATTGAATCCAACCATGTCATGAGAGATGATTTATGGGATTCCGACACATATAGGCTTTGGCACGACAGTTTGGGACACCCAGGTCATGACATGATGATCCGTATATTAAAGACTTCACACGGACATCCCTTTTTCAGAACAAAAGAAAGTAAAACTCTAAATTTGGATCAAGGAGGAGCACCTGCGCCTCACGGCGCCTTCCCCCTTCAAGTCCGGCCACCACTAGCCGGCGCCGCCATCCCCCTGCGGCTCAAGGGTGGCTTTTGACGCCACCTCTGCTCCCCTGACTCCAATTTCTACTTCTAAAGTCAATTGTGACTTCATGGCTCAACCAAAATCCTCATTGGTTATTTCTAAAGCCCATTATTCGTTCTGCAAAGCCTGCTCTTTAGCAAAGTTAGGATCGAGACCATCCTATGCAAAGGACACAAAAGAAAATATACCATTCTTGCAAAGAATCCAAGGTGATATTTGTGGACCAATTCAACCATCATGCGGACCATTTCGATATTTTATGGTATTGGTTGATGCATCGACACGCTTGTCACATGTCATGCTATTGTCCACAAGGAACGCTGCATTTGCTAAACTCCTAGCACAAATAATTAAGTTAAGGGCTCACCACCCTGATCATCCTATTAAGTCTATAAGATTAGACAATGCTGGGGAGTTTACATCAAAGACTTTTGATGATTATTGCATGTCCATTGGGATTGATGTTGAACATCCTGTTCCTCATGTTCACACCCAAAATGGTCTCGCAGAAGCCGCCATTAAACGACTACAAATGGTCACTAGGGCATTGGTAATGCGCACCAATCTCCCTATTTCTGCTTGGGGCTATGAAATATTGCATGCAGCTGTGCTTATTCGTCTGAGGCCCACTGCCACTCAACCATTTTCTGCGTCCCAAATGGTGACTGGGTATGAGCCTAATGTCTCACACTTACGCATATTTGGGTGCGCAGTTTATGTGCTAATTGCGCCTCCATAGCGCACCAAAATCGGTCCTCAACGACGATTAGGCATTTATGTTGGATATAATTCTCCAACGATTATCCACTACATAGAACCCTTGACAGGCGATCTCTTTACTGCTAGATTTGCGGATTGTCACTTCGATGAGACAGTCTTCCCGTCGTTAGGGGGAGATAAGAACATCAATGTTCAACAGGAACGACAGGAATTGTCGTGGTCTGTCCCCACTCTGTCTCATCTTGATCCCCGAACCGCACAGTCCGAAATTGAAGTGCGGAGAATTCTCGATCTTCAGAACGTAGCAGAATCGATGCCTGATGCGTTTTCTGATATCACACATACCTGCTGCAAACGTGCCTGCAAGGATTGATGTCCCTAAAAGTAGAGGACATAACGCCAACTCAAGAATGCATGAGCATGGCGCCAATGTCCCATCTCTCAATGATGGTGACGTTTTGGCTAGGCCCACGGCTCCTGCCAGGAAGCGCGGGAGGCCCATAGGTTCGATGGATTCTCGCCTAAGAAAGAAAGCGAATTTGGCACAAAATAATCCATTAATCATCGATGTGAATAATCCATCTCATGAGAATATTCCGGATTATGGTTATGTCCAAGAGACATCATTGGGGGACGCTCCAATGTCATAACCAACTCCAGAGAATAGAGAGATCTCCATAAATTACACTAGTGTACATGAGATGATGGATAGAAATTCTATGGCGATTGATGATGCATTTGCATATCATATTGCAAAAGGAATTATAGAATATGATGATATCGAACCTCGCTCTGTTGAAGAATGTCAACGAAGAGCAGATTGGCCTAAATGGAAAGATGCGATCCAGGTTGAATTGGATTCACTAACAAAGAGAAAGGTATTTGGGCCTGTAACGCAGACACCCCCAAATATAAAGCTTGTTGGCCATAAATGGGTCTTTGTTAGAAAGCGTAATGAGAAAAATGAGGTGGTAAGATATAAAGCCCGCCTTGTGGCGCAAGGTTTCTCACAACGCCCTGGAATCGACTACGAGGAGACATATTCTCCCGTAATGGACGTTATAACGTTCCGCTACCTTGTCAGTTTGGTAGTTTCCGAAACACTTGACATGCAGCTTATGGATGTGGTTACAGCATATCTCTATGGGGATCTGGATTTAGAGATATATATGAAGGTTCCAGATGGACTTCAATTACCCAAATCAAGTAGCTCTAAACCACGGAGCGCGTTTTCAATAAGATTAAAACGCTCACTATATGGATTAAAACAATCCGGACGGATGTGGTATAACCGTCTAAGTGACTACTTGATTGGGAAGGGATATATTAACAATGAAATATGCCCATGCGTGTTCATTAAAAGAACAAGTTCCGGATTTGCAATCGTAGCAGTTTATGTCGATGACATGAACCTAATTGGAACTCTAGATGAGTTGAAGGAAACTGCTAAATACTTGAAATCCGAATTTGAGATGAAAGATCTTGGGAAAACACGGTTTTGTCTCGGTTTAAAACTCGAGCACCGTAGTGATGGGATTTTGATCCATCAGTCTGCATATACTCAGAAAATCCTAAGGCGCTTTAATGAAGATAAAGCAAAGCCTGTGAGTACTCCCATGATTGGTCGTAGTCTTGAGCCCGGAAAATATCCGTTTCGTCCAAAGGATGAGGACGAAGAACCATTAGAGGCCGAAGTGCCCTATTTAAGTGCAATAGGCGCATTATTGTACTTAGCTCAATGCACAAGACCAGACATCTCTTTTGCAGTGAACTTGTTAGCTCGACATAGCTCTGCGCCAACACGCCACCATTGGATTGGTGTAAAGACAATCTTTCGATACCTAGGAGGTACGATTGATATAGGCCTATTTTATCCCTACAGAGAGAAAAGGAATGACGGAAAGTTGGGATCGGACCCCAAAAGGCAAAACGCCCCCGTCCATAGAATGGCCGCCGGCCATGTTGCCGCCGCCAGCGCCGCCGGCGCTCTTGGTGGCCGGCGTCCCCCTATCTCCCTCCATCAAAACGACAATGATGTTTTGATGGGATTTGCTGATGCAGGGTACCTCTCTGACCCTCACAAAGGTCGCTCCCAAACAGGTTATGTCTTTACCATGGGAAGCACTGCGATATCTTGGAGGTCTACGAAACAGACCCTTGTTGCTACTTCCTCGAATCATGCAGAGATTATTGCTCTACATGAAGCCGTTCGTGAATGTATATGGCTAAGGTCTGTGATTCGACATATTCAAGGAAGCTGTGGTTTGAAGTCTACCACAGATGAACCTACATGCATTTATGAGGATAATGCAGCTTGTATTGAACAAATGAAGTTAGGTTTCATCAAAGGCGACAACACCAAGCATATATCGCCTAAGTTCTTTTATAATCAGCAACAACAATCACTTCTAAAGATTGAAGTGAATCAAATCTGATCAGAGGATAATGTAGCGGACTTATTCACTAAGTCGTTACCTAAATCCACCTTCGAGAAACATCTGAAGAGCATCGGATTGAGAAAGTTATCTGAAATCCCACGATTGTAGCAATCAGGGGGAGATATCGACATCAGGGGGAGTCATGATGTCTACATGTTCGATCTCGAAGAGTGAAGGACGTGTTGTGCTCTTTTTGTCCTTCGACCAGGGTTATTTTTATCCCACAGGGTTTTTGTTACCTGGCAAGGTTTTTAACGAGGCAACGGATGAAGCGCCACCACTAAGTTTGAAGCGGCACAAGGGGGAGTGTTGAAGGAATATCGATTTAGTGTGCCTTATCAAACTAGGAATAGCAATAGGAGAGAAGGTTCTAGATTTCCCAATCCTACACGGATTGGTATTCCTTGTAACATTAGAACTAGCACTTTGTAATCCCTATATATAGGGCTCCTATTCTCAATAATAATACACATCTCTCTCTACAATTCTCTCTCAATTCTATTATCAGAGTGTGGCGCAATTGGTTGGTAAACTTATCACTCATTGTGTTTGGTCTTTGGTGTGTGGCAAATACTTAGGTGGGGGTTTCCCCACCACGTGGCCTTACGGCCACCCAATCAGAACTGTCGAAATTTTCCATCTCTGCCGAAAATGCCCCTGCTTCCTAAAGTGAAATACCCAAAACACCCCCCCTGCTGGGGGGTGATTGGCCCTCCCCACCACGTGTCCCTACGGGTGCCCCACGCAAGATCTTCTCTTGGTGTGTTACACTCTAAGCGGCTAAGCCTTAATAACAACAACTAAATAGTTACGCCATTCTTATGCAAAAATAGACCACGTTTTAATGACTTATTGGGCCTCTTAGGCTTCGATTAGGGTTTCTGAGAGCCTTTTTGGGCTGAGGGCCCAACAGAATTATAATCTTTGAGCTGAAAGGATCACAAAAAAAGAAATGACCCTATCATCAGCTTTACTCTTCTTCGGGGCATTTATCTTTTTTTGCTTTGCGCTTCAATAGTTCAACCGGCTGATGTTTGAGTTTACAACTCATCCCTCGATTGGCTTACCAATCAAACTCCACTACTAGAGGTAGAAGTTTTTTTCATTTATTTATTGACAATTATAGAAATAAATAATAAAGAACAGAAAATAGAAAATAGAAGGGAGATTTTCTATTGGGACCTCCCAATTTGCTCATTTGACCTCCACCTCTTTTGAATTATTGAATTACAAATATATCCTCTTGTAAAATGACAATTATAGACAATGAATTTTAATTAACTAGTATTTTCTTTACAAACCTCTCAACTTAGTTTTCACGATACAGTGGTTTAAACCCTAGACCTGTGATCTTACTCTCATCTATGATAACGTTCCCGTTCTGATCACAACGTCAAAGTCAGCGACGTGCATAAGAGCTATTGCAACTAGGTCTGATGTTCTTCCACCACCCATCAAGGTCTGATGTTGTTCTTTCTTCTTGCTTTCTAGTTTTCTGGGTTCTACTTTTCATTACGGATTGAATTTACCAATTGGGTTTTGATTTGTTTCATTAGAAACTGGACAGCTATCTTGAATGATAACTACAAGAGCAGCACAGTGCAAAGATTAGGGCTGACTTCAACAGAGCTATGGTACTTTGTTTGCGTTATTGCTGGTGTTTCTTTCTTTGTTTTTTTTTTTCTTCTTCTTCTACGTTTGTGTTTGACTCTAACATTATCAATCTTCTTAATGGCCTTCAGTGTGTATAATCACCACATAGAAGCATCGTTTCAATTAATAGGAGCATAGGAGTTAATGGGTTCACTTTTATATATAAATATTGTAGTCAAACTGTGTGTGCATGTTGCAAGTATGGTTCTAGCTAGGATCATGATTTATTTTTTCTTTAGTAAAAAAATATGGTCCAAGTTTTGAAAATGTTGCTGATGCATGCCTAAAGTTTTCTTCAGCTTTAACTATATTTCTATATATGATTCTCAAAAGCTTGAAAGACAAATATACATGCTTGATTGACATATTACATTTAATCAACATGCATCACTTGCTTGTGTTTATGTTCTTGTTTTTCAATTACAACATACAGGATCAACAACATGGTGATACCTTTATTCCAGATAGCAGGGTCAAAGTAGATGATGTATTAGATCATACCAATCAATTTACAACTGACAAGGTAAACTATTTTCTAAATTTCTTTAAATATCACGAAGGCACTACTATTTTGAATCATGATTAGATTTTTTGCTGGTAGATATTCCAAAGTAAAGCTGAGTTAATTGAATGGACTCGTTCAGAATGAATAAGAAACAATTTTGTGATTGTTATCCGAAGGTCTGATTCTGGAAAAATTGGCAATAAGAAGAAGAGACCTAAAATAAGGTTTTGTTGTGAGAGGAATGGTCAATATAAATCATATAAGTCTATGAAGTCTGATATAAATATACAAGAACCTGATGAAGATAGTCGAAAAGAAAAGCGTCTGAGGCTTACTGGTACAAAGTAATGTGGATGCCCATTCTCATTAAGAGGCATCAATATTGAAAATGGAGATGAATGGAAGTTAGAGGTGGTTTGTGGAGTGCATATATAACCATGCTGCTTCAGAATACCTTCATGGGCACTCATTTGCAGGTCGATTATCATAAGAAGAAAATTCATTGTTGGTGGATATGTCCATGAGTTTAATGAGGCCTAAAGAGATTTTGACCGCCATCATGAGAAGAAATCTGAAGAATGTGACAGCACTGAAGACAATATATAATGCCAGGCAACGACATATATAGGACAAAAATTAGGGCTGGGAGAACACAAATGCAACAACTAGTAAGTAACTTGTTTGAGCACGTACAAGTATATTGAGCATCATAGTAGTGATGGTGATAAAGGAACGGATTTATTTTGGTACTTGTATGCATCTTGGTACCACTACATCAAACATGTAATTTTAACTATTTTGTCTTTATTTTTTGTCGTAATTAGTTTCCTAATAGGTATTGATGTATCTTGTATATATACTCCGTTCTTGGAGAAGGTAAATAACATATCAGAAAATCCCAAATCTATTGTTCCTTTGTTCTTCTTGACTGTAGCATCACAACAAATTGCACGACTCTCCATTTTATATTTCACCACAAGAACTGATGCGGGAAGCGTGTACACGATAGTAAGAGACTTCGTCAAGCGTCGAAAGTCATATGAGATGAGCTAGAATCCACTAGCAATTACGGACACAGCCGTAAGAAACATAGAGAAACTTCTCTAATATTTGGTTTTTTTTTTTATTGATAACTTGAATAACCTAATACAACTAGAAAACATAAAGAACAATTTATTATAGACTAAAACTAGGAAACCTAATTAAACCTGATTAAATAAAAATCGGAAATAGAATCCTAGATATATACTAAAGAATATTACGCTTGGAATCCCAATCAAGATTTTGCTTGAGAATCCCGATATATCCAAAAGAGTAATTTATGATTACTTCCATCATTAAGAAGCCTATTTGAATACTAATTTCCAATATTCAAATTATTCTTCTTAATGTGAAGACGCTTCTTTCTTTTCGAGATTTTTTGTTGAAATTAGCTAAAATCTCGTCCTACATCAAGAACAATTCTTATTCTCTCAACACAATTCAAGGATCCAAAAGACTAATAACAGTACTACACAGGGAAGGCCCTAACTGAAGCCAAACTAATGGAATCATCAGTGAAAAGGCCTGCAATAGTACAATAGAGAGAGAGGTACCAAAGAAGCATGATTTCAGTGGACTTGACACTTGAGCACCTCTTAACGCTTAACCAACGTTGCAATGAACTCATCAATGTTTTTGTCGGAACTTCCGCCTTCAATCACTGCCTTTCTAGCCAAATCTTTCCATTTCATGGCATTCTTTTGTATTTCTTTTCCTCTCCCCCCTTCCATGATTTCACTCATACAATGCTCTAGTTCTTCTCGCCTTACAATGCCTTTCTCATCAGGTTGAGCTTTAACCCCTATCTTCCACACATCCCTAATGTACTTGGCATTGGTGCTTTGGTCACTCCATTGTGGCATTGCCACTAATGGAACTCCCAAACTTAGAGACTCCAAAGTTGAGTTCCAACCACAATGTGTAATGAAGCATCCGACAGCTTCATGAGCCAAAACCTCCAGTTGGGAGCACCATGAAACTACCAAACCCTTCTCAGCTGTCTCCTCGATGAACCCTTTGGGGACTTTAGCTGCTTCTGATTCTATAACCACCCACAAGAACTTGCTTTTGCTTCTCCTCAAACCCCATGCCAGTTCCTCCATTTGCTCAAGTCCCAGTTCTGCAGCGCTGCCGAATGAGACGTAAGCAACAGAGTTCTTTGGATGTTCGTTTAACCATTTCATGCAGGCATCATTGTTGGATTTAAATAGGTCAACGCCATAACCTTTGTCATCTTCAAGTCGGTTATCCAAATAGTTAGATGGTATAGTTGGTCCAATGGTCCTCAGTGGCCAAAACTTTGACATCCAATCCACCACCTACACAAAGCGAAAACAAGGAAGCAAAATAAATGACAACAGTTATTTTTTCTTTTTTAATATATATAATTATTATAGCAACTGGTTTTGAAACTTACACTCATATCAAAACCATGAAAAACAGATAAGATGATAAAGCACCAAGTAGAATTAGCACATGAGACAGATGTAAGAGACCATGGTTGTATAAAACGATTGTATAGCAATCTCAAATGTACCTACCTGTTCTTCCAACTCATAAAATGTGTTGCAGAGGACCCAATCGGCTTTGTCAACAGTGGAGAACTGTCCAATAACAACTTCAAAGAAAGCGGGGTAAGACTCGAAATCATATACAAAAGATTGCAGGTCTAAAGGCTCAAGTGGTGGCATCCCGGGAAGTGAAATTTCAGAGTCAGTAAGAGGAAGTTTCAGTAGCCCCTTGTTGACATGATTGTAAATGTTATCAACAGCACAAGATTGAGTAAAGAAAACAGCCCCGAGTATTTCAAACTTCTTAGCAATGTCCAAAGGCCAAGGCATGAATGCATCATAAACAAGACAGTCAACTGGGCACCCTGAGCCGGATAGCTTCTCAAGGAGCTCAGCCAAAGTCTGCGACCCTACTTTCCGAAAGCTCTCCAAATACGCTTGAATACTTACTCCCTGCGTTTTCCAGCCTTCGTCATAACCATCGGAGATGGTCTCCAGTGAGATTGTCTCAAGGGCAGTGTAACTTGATCCTCTGTACATTGTAGAGTAGAAAAAACGCGTAGTGACCAGTGTGACTTTGACTCCTTTGTGATCTAAAAGCTTAGAAAATTGGAGCAAAGGGTTGATATGGCCTTGACTAGGATAGGGAAAGACCAAACAGTGAGCTTTGTAGACTCTCTGTTCTTTCTCCATTTCTCTGTTTTGGTTTTGTATCCGTATTTGGAAAGAACTTCAGCTGTAGATTAATATATACTGCAGAAGAATGAAGATGAAGTGCACAATCAGTCCACGAAACTAGTGGTCATATAAACCTTGTCCGCCAAGTCATCTCCACATGTGCTGATGTGAAGTTGAGCACCAAGTCACATCTATACGCCTCCTTGTTGTACAATTTCCCAAAAAACAATGATTTTAAAATGCAGCAAAAGGACATCTACTGTTGGACTCTGAGGTTTTATATAGTGCATCAATATGTATCAATCCACACATGAAAAATTGAAAACAATGGCAATGATTTTTAATAGGGGGCAATTATAATTAGTCAAGTCTGTTGGTTCTTTTTTATTTAGGGAAGGTGGAATGGTAATTGATTGACAACTAGACCTGGAACCCCTGATATGATAACAAAAGGAGAACTGAAGTAGAATCCAAGAGCATTTGGAGTTCACAACTCGCAAAAGATTTCAGACACTAAATTTATTCTAATAATTAACGTAAAAAACCAATAAACTTGTTTTGGGTAGTATATTAACCATTGTGTTCTTCTGAGGCATTTCCTCGAACAGGTTATCTGGAAAATCCAAACAGCCATATCCTGCATAGAAAGTGACAATTGGGGTCTCACTTCTCCTCTTGTTAAAATCTGAAACAGAATCAAGTAAACTACTTTGCACTGAGAAAACAGAAAAGAAATCAATCTTCAAAAGCACACAGAAAATAGAAGGTTAAATTATGGAAGGGAAAAGCCAAAACCACTATTGATCTCTTAATTGGAGTAGTAGCATCACAACAAATTGCACAACTCTCCAATTTATTTTTCATCACAAGAACAATTCTTGTAATCTCAACACAATTCAAGGATACAAAAAACTTATAACAAAACTACATAGGAAAGGCCCTTATTGAAGCCAAACTAATGGAATCATCAGTGAAAAGGTCTGCAATAGTACAATAGAGAGAGAGGTAGCAAAGAAATTGCATGGTTTCAGTGGACTTGACACTTGAGCACCTCTTAACGCTTAACCAACGTTGCAATGAACTCATCAATGTTTTTGTCGGAACTTCCACCTTGAATCACTGCCTTTCTAGCCAAATCTTTCCATTTCATGGCATTCTTTTGTATTTCTTTTCCTCTCTCCCCCTCCATGATTTCACTTATACAATGCTCTACTTCTTCTCGCCTTACGATGCCTTTCTCATCAGGTTGAGCTTTAACCCCTATTTTCCACACATCCCTAATGTACTTGGCATTGGTGCTTTGATCGGTCCATTGTGGCATTGCCACTAAAGGGACCCCCAAACTTAAAGCCTCTAAAGTCGAGTTCCAACCACAATGTGTAATGAAGCATCCAACAGCCTCATGAGCCAAAACCTCCAGTTGGGAGCACCATGAAACCACCAAACCCTTCTCAGCTGTCTCCTCAATAAACCCTTTGGGGACTTTAGCTGCTTCTGATTCTCTAATCACCCACAAGAACTTGGTTTTGCTCCTCCTCAAACCCCATGCCAGTTCCTCCATTTGCTCAAGTCCAAGTTGTGCAGCGCTGCCGAATGAAATGTAAGAAACAGAGTTCTTTGGATGTTCGTTTAACCATTTCATGCAGGCATCATTGTTGGATTTAAATAGGTCAACACCATAAGATTTGTCGTCTTCAAGTCGGTTATCCAAGTACTTGGATGGTATAGTTGGTCCAATGGTCCTCAGTGTCCAAAACTTTGCCATCCAATCTACCACCTACACAGAGCAAAGCCAAGGAAGCAAAATAAATGACAACAGTTAGTTTTCTTTTTTGGTTATTATAGCAACTGGTTTTGAAACTTGGACTCATATCAAAACCATGAAAGACAGATTAAGATGATAAAGCACCCTGAAGAATTAGTACATGATCGATAAGAAACCATGGTAGTGCAGAACAATTGTATAGCAGTCTTGGATGTACTTACTTGTTCTTCCAACTCATAAAATGTGTTGCAGAGGACCCAATCGGCTTTGTCAACAGTGGAGAACTGACCGATAACAACTTCAAAGAAAGCTGGGTAAGACCCGAAATCATATACAAAAGATGGCAGGTCCAAAGGCTCAAGTGGTGGCATCCCAGGAAGTGAAATTTCAGAGTCAGTAAGAGGAAGTTTCAGCAGCCCTTTGTTGACATGGTTGTAAATGTTGTCAACAGCACAAGACTGAGTAAAGAAAACAGCCCCGACTATTCCAAACTTCTTAGCAATGTCCAAAGGCCAAGGCATGAACGCATCATAAACAAGGCAGTCAACTGGGCACCCTGAGCCGGATAGCTTCTCAATGAGCTCAGCCAAAGTCTGTGACCCGACTTTCCGAAAGCTCTCCAAATATGCTTGAATACTTATTCCCTGCGTTTTCCAGCCTTCGTCATAACCATCGGAGATGGTCTCCAGTGAGATAGTCTCAAGGGCAGTGCAACTTGATCCTCTGTACATTGTCTTGTAGATAAAACGAGTAGTGACCAGTGTGACTTTGACTCCTTTGTGATCTAAAAGCTTAGAAAATTGGAGCAAAGGGTTAATATGGCCTTGACTAGGATAGGGAAAGACCAAACAGTGAGCTTTGTAGACTCTCTGTTCTTTCTCCATTTCTCTGGTTTGGTTTTGTATCTGTATTTGGAATGAACTTCAGCTGCAGATTAATATATACTGCTGAAGAATGAAGATGGAGTGCACAATCAGTCCACGAAACTAGTGGTCATATAAACCTTGTCCGCCAAGAAACTAGTGGTCATATAAACCTTGGCCGCCAAGTCATCTCCACATGTGCTGATGTGAAGTTGAGCACCAAGTCACATCTATACGTCCCTTTGTTGCACAATTTCCCAAAAACAATGATTTTAAAATGCAGCAAAAGGACAACTACCTTTGGACGCTGAGGTTTTGTATGGTGCATCAATATAGGATCGTTCTACGAAGTTGGTAAGAGTAAATAAATGTATATTGACTTTTTGTTTTTGGCTAAATAAAAATGTATATGATGGACATCGATGGCCCAGTAAAGAAAATAGAGTAATTAGACACACTATGTGGAATGCAGAGGACAAAAAAGGACAATTGAAGTTCCTTTATGATTGTGGCACCTAAAATTGGGTACAGAGCCAATAATATCATTGTGTAACAAATTTCATAGCTCATTTGGGAAACCTCAAAATAGCCAAGTGCAATTTGGCTCTTGCATCTGTGCTCTCAAAATAGCCAAGTGCAATTTGGCTTTTGCATCTGTGCTGCATGATTGCACCATACCTTGAATGGAAATCCTAAATGTTTAGCTTCTAGATGATCTCCCTGTGCAGAATAGCTTGGACAACCTGAGGCATGTCCTTGGGAGCCATTTACATTGTTTTTTATGTTACCCAGAATACTCTAGAGAAAAAGAGTGCATCAACCCACACATGAATATCAGAGATAGTTCTGAATTTCTTGTACTGTCTTTCCCTCTTCTTGTCAAACTTAAGAGTTCTTTTGGGGGTTCTGGGGGTTCAAGAATGTAAACAGGGGATTCAATGGTTTTGAAAGAAATAGCAGGGGTTGCGAGGAAGCAAGAATTGGACTTGGTTAAGTCGGATGATGTATAAGGTATTTGGTAAAATTTCTCTCTAGCATATAATTTCCTTTTACAATCCACATGCAAATGATTGATATCTGTATTGATCTATATCATCATCTAACAATTGACAAGAATAGGTTCTTATTTGAAAATGTGGTTTAAAGTAACCATGTATATCATAAACTGAAGTATTCATCTGAATTGAACTAAAACCATATAATGCCAGCAGCCGGCTCCAACAGAACAGCTATCAGTGAGAAATTTAAGCAAGATAACTTCTATAATACATGAAGTGGTACTAGCAATGTAATTACAAAACTCAGAAATCATATTATATCCAAAAACCAAAAGCCCATCAACACATGAACAATATCCATATAAACAAAAACAACAGAACTAAAACTGATTATTCTTCAGTCTTTTAACTGTACTAGGAGATCCAAGTAAACTTACTATATATATTTCTATAAACAAAACATGAACGGATGAACCTGCAGCTTCAGTTGCAGCACTCAGCAGTGGAGAAGGTCCTGGACTATTCACTAAATCCTCCTCCCAGATTGCAATTGGGAGAGAAATTCTGCCTCCTCCCATGCCGAAAGATTTCAGGCTGACCACCACCAAGAGGGTATGGTAACCGTGGTCGTCCAAAAGGATCAGGGACACCAAAACCTGAAGGATCCCTAATAATTCCAGGAAAACCAGGTACAAATGGGACTATTGGGTCCCTTCTCATAGGGATGATGTGATGAGGCCTAACATGTTCTCTCCAATCTCTCCACATGACCAGTGCCTTCTTCTCTCGCTCCCTATCCTCCCACTTCCCAGCATATCGAAACTTCCAGTTACCTATTCCTCCTGCGCCCTCCCTGAACTCCTCCTGAAATTTCTGCTTCCAGAGCTCATCATTATTGGCTAGATTTTGTAGCTCCTTACAAGCACATCCCACTTTCGCAATGTCAACACCAGACAGCCTCTCCAAAATATTCATCTTGAGATCCAAAGGAAGGCACATGAAGCTGGGCGGCTCAGGCAAACCAGCCCTTGCACAAAGATCAATCAGCAATGGGTATGTAATCCCATCCTTGACAATCCTCCAAAACTCAAAGATTTCAATTTCCGGGACAAACACTTCACTATCACTCACATTCCTGCTTTCCCAGACAAAATCCAGCATTGGAGCAAACCTCTTCACATCCAAAGACACCCTATAATGCCCAGAACCGCCGCCACCAGCCAACGACCCATAGACATTGACGAAATGCCCCAAAGTCTGAATCTTCAGCACTACAGCTTCAACCCCACCACCGCCATTGCCCCGATTCTGCAGAACCTCAGGCAATGTATACAAGAGGGACAGCGTGTAAGCCACTGCCGGCCATTCTTTCGGAAGATGAAACCGATCGGTCTGCACACCCGAAACAGAATCAAACCTGACGAATCGAGACTCTGCGAGCACCGCATGTAATGCAATCACCAGAAGCTTGTGATCGCTGCGATCTTCGGCTAGCTCCTCCCTCATCACCCTCCTCAAGAAAAACGGAACAGAGTACTTCTTCCTCACCACTCCAGTCGACTCATCTTCATCATCAATTTCCATACCAGAAGACCCTTCGCCAATTAGGGTTTGAGAATTCGAACCCACAGACCTCGGCTCTTCGGAGATCGAAGTTCCCACACCTGAACACCCTTCGCCAATTAGGATTTCCGAACCCGACCTCGGATCTTCGGCCATTGCCTCACTCGTGGAAGCCCCTTGGCCAATTAGGGTTAGGGTTTGTGGAATTGGGGAAGCTGGAGTGTGAGGAATTGGGGATTGAAGGGTTTGGGAGGAGGGGTCGAGGGTGTAGAAGATGAGGTCACCGGAGGTGATACCGAGGGAGGCGAGGGAGTCGTCGGGAGAGGAGGAGAGGAGCTCGTCGCGGCGGTTGAGGGAGAGGCGGAGAGAAGAGGGAGAGGCGGCGGAGATGGATTCGGAGAGGGATTGTTTGAGGTGGTGGAGAGAACAGAGATTGGGGACCTCGATTCGGAGAGTCTCTTTAGACTCGATGGATCGCAGTCTCAGCTTCATTGGACTCTATCTATGGCTCTATCAACTCAACCCTCTCTCTGGTTCAGGTTCTGGTTCTGGTTCTGGTTTTGGTTTAGGAAGAAGAAGATAGGATTTCTCTCCTATTTATCTGGAAATGGATAGGAAATTACCCAAATAACCTTGGATAGGAGCACTTGAATAGACTTTAACCCATGAATAGACATTCTATTTAGTCTAGAATTAGGAAATAACAAACTTCAAGGATTACATAAAATTTATGCTTGCTTGCGACGTTGCTTCTCGACGCGTTTTTCAAGGTGCTCCTGAAACTCTTCTTTCTGCAGGTCGTTCTACATCAGTTAGATCAGAGCACACTAGTAAGTGGTGAAGTGGTTAGTAACTTAAAACGATTCTTGTTTTTCTTTGAAAAGCTGTTGTATATAAATTCTGGTAAACTCAAACTTATTGTGTATACTAATGAGTTATGGAAGAATTATATACTGAACTGATTGTAGACTTTATGATTTAATCTTTGGTTGACCTCTAATTTAACGACTCTCATTGCATTTCATATCAATGTAGTTCAACGTGATATACGCGGATATAGACGGCTTATTCTTGTTAAAGGGATTACTTCTTGGTGTTCGGCTGTCAATAAACACGACATGAGGATAAATAGGAGTGCCTCTATTTTCACTCTCATTGCGTGTCAGTGAACACCTCTCTTTGAACAAGAGTTTAAACTCGTAGATTTTTCTCTATTATTGCATTAATGATTATATAGCACCAGAAATGGAGAATCTTTGTTAATAACCAAGAGAACAGTACGATGAAAGAATATAAGGCATTCCTACTGTCACAATGGTTTGGAATGGAAGGTGCATACTTGAGTTGTCAAAACTGGTAATGTATTTCTGTATTCAAGCACACTTACAACTGAATTACAATCATGCTCTTATAGAGCTCATACCATGATTACACTCTGTGTATTACAGCTAGAAAGCATACATATACACCTCTGTCAATATTAGTATATTCCAGCTGCAGCATTGCTGGAAAGCATAGTGAGCTGCAGCATTGCTGGAAAGCATAGTGAGCTGCAGCATTGCTGGAAAGCATAGTGTGCTACAGCTCATGTAACACTCTCCCTCAAGTTGGGGAATAGATGTCTCGCATACCCAACTTGTCTAGTGAGTTGTGGAACACTTTTCCAGAAACTGCTTTGGTCAGGATATCTGCAAGTTGATCTTCAGTACGCGACGATAGAACAAAACATGTTGAAGTGGATCGACATTTCATCAAAGAGAAGTTGGAGTCAGAAACCATTAACATGCCACATGTGCGTACTGAAGATCAACTTGCAGATATTCTGACCAAAGCAGTTTTTGGAAAAGTGTTCCACAGCTCACTAGACAAGTTGGGTATGCGAGACATCTATTCCCCAACTTGAGGGGGAGTGTTACATGAGCTGTAGCACACTATGCTTTCCAGCAATGCTGCAGCTCACTATGCTTTCCAGCAATGTTGCAGCTGGAATATACTAATATTGACAGAGGTGTATATGTAAGCTTTCTAGCTGTAATACACAGAGTGTAATCATGGTATGAGCTCTATAAGAGCATGATTGTAATTCAGTTGTAAGTGTGCTTGAATACAGAAATACATTACCAGTTTTGACATGGTATCAGAGCAGTTTGCTCTTGAGACCGATACCCATATCTAGAAATCTAAATTACCCATACCCATATTCCGCTGCCAGAATTACCAAGAGAAGAACTCTGTTCTTCATCTAAACCAAGCACCAGAAACTCTTAGCCATACCAATACCTTCAACAGAAGAACCTTGTTTCTTCATCTTAACCAAGTACCCAGAAAATACCAGCACCAGAAAATCTAAACCAATACGAAAGAACTTTTGTTCTTCCCCATATCCATATTCCTAGAAAATACCAAGAACAAATTTTGTTCTTCAGTACTCAGTACCCATATCAATACCAAATTCTATCCCATACCAAACTCAGAAAAAAAAAAATCAAACTACCTTGATTCCTTTCAGACCACTAGGTACGTGAACATCACCAACCTCAAGGGTGGTAAAGCTGGGTTCGGTACTGAAGATAACAATACTCCTTTCTACCATAAGTCTCTGAAGTTATCAGACCACCTCATATAATATCACACCCAAACTAGCGGTGCAGTCCCACATCCAAGCCGGCCGTACTGCACCACCTCCATTCCCACCAACGAAACCCGAGCTGCAGCATCTCCGATCGAACCGCGCCTTTCACTCCACCGCAGCAGCAGCTCCATTCTCCGATCTGCACTTCCACTTCAGTTTCAGCTGACAGAAGAAAGAAGAAAAGAAAGGAGAGAGAGACAGGGGCTGGTCTCGGAAAAGGGAGGAGAAGAAGAGAGAGAGAGAGAAAAAAAAAAAAAAAACCAACTTTCTTAAAAGCAGAAGAAGAAAAGAAGAAAGGGACAGGCACGTCCTTTCTTTAAACTCAACTTTAAAAGGCCCACACATGAGACTCCTTTAAAAAAAAAAAGGGAGGAGGCGTGCAAGCTTGCCAGCTTTGTCTGGAGAAAAGGAAAAAAAAAAAAAAGGCAGGCTTTCTCGAAAAAGTGGAGAGAAAAAAAAAAAGAAAAAAAAAGAGAATCTCGCAGAGGAGATCCGACAAAGGAGAATCTCGCAGAGGAGAATCTCACAGAGGAGCACCTCTCTTGTCTTCCTCTTCGCCTTAAAAGAAAAAGTAAAAGGTAAATTAGATTAGAAATTTTATCCTTGTAACGTCGAGCTTACTCGCTCAACCACATAGGTCCACCCAATTAATGTGGTGTCTAGGCTGATTGGATACGAGAAGTGCTAGCAAAGGGTCTCGTCCCCTGCTAAACAAGTAAACTGAGCTCCGCCAAAATCGTTCCTCTACTACCTGGCTACATTAAAATGAGTTACCGAAAGGTTGCACGATAGGCAACACCCAAGGATCCGATTTCTCTTCTCTTTACTTAGTAAGTTACTGTCTTCTTCGACCCAAATTTCATACCCCTCCTCATCTTCTTCAGATGGCGCTTTCTTCTTGCCGGTGAGGTAGCCAAGTTTACCTCGGCCGGTGATGTTCAACTTCGCATGTTTAGACCAGGAAATAAAATTGGTGCTGTCCAATTTTTCTGGAGCAATAGGACCATGATCATTGGACGATGATCGCCCTTTATGTTGAGAAGAGTTGGTTGCCGATGTGTGGGTTGAATCAGCAGATACTTCCTCGATGACCATGGTTCAATACTTACTAAGTAAAGAGAAGAGAAATCGGATCCTTGGGTGTTGCCTATCGCGCAACCTTTCGGTAACTCCTTTTAATGTAGCCAGGTAGTAGAGGAACGATTTTGGCGGAGCTCAGCTCACTTGTTTAGTAGGGGATGAGACCCTTTGCTAGCACTTCTCGTATCCAATCAGCCTAGACACCACATTAATTGGGTGGACCTATGTGGTTGAGCGAGTAAGCTCGACGTTACAAGGATAAAATTTCTAATCTAATTTACTTTTTACTTTTTCTTTTAAGGTGAAGAGGAAGACAAGAGAGGTGCTCCTCTGCGAGATTCTCCTCTGCTGGATTCTCCTCTGCGAGATTCTCCTTTGTCGGATCTCCTCTGCGAGATGCTCCTCTGCGAGATTCTCTTTTTTTTTTCTTTTTTTTTTTCTCTCCACTTTTTCGAGAAAGCCTGCCTTTTTTTTTTTTTCCTTTTCTCCAGACAAAGCTGGCAAGCTTGCACGCCTCCTCCCTTTTTTTTTTTTTAAAGGAGTCTCATGTGTGGCCTTTTAAAGTTGAGTTTAAAGAAAGGACGTGCCTGTCCCTTTCTTCTTTTCTTCTTCTGCTTTTGAGAAAGTTGGTTTTTTTTTTTTTTTTTTTCTCTCTCTTCTTCTCCTCCTCCTCCCTTTTCCGAGACCAGCCCTTGTCTCTCTCTCCTTTCTTTTCTTCTTTCTTCTGTCAGCTGAAACTGAAGTGGAAGTGCAGATTGGAGAATGGAGCTGCTGCTGCGGTGGAGTGGAAGGCGCGGTTCGATCGGAGATGCTGCAGCTCGGGTTTCGTTGGTGGGAATGGAGGTGGTGCAGTACGGCCGACTTGGATGTGGGACTGCACCGCTAGTTTGGGTGTGATATTGTATGAGGTGGTCGGATAACTTCAGAGACTTATGGTAGAAAGGAGTATTGTTATCTTCAGTACCGAACCCAGCTTTACCACCCTTGAGGTTGGTGATGTTCACGTACCTAGTGGTCTGAAAGGAATCAAGGTAGTTTGATTTTTTCTTTTCTGAGTTTGGTATGGGATAGAATTTGGTATTGATATGGGTACTGAGTACTGAAGAACAAAATTTGTTCTTGGTATTTTCTAGGAATATGGATATGGGGAAGAACAAAAGTTCTTTGGTATTGGTTTAGATTTTCTGGTGCTGGTATTTTCTGGGTACTTGGTTAAGATGAAGAAACAAGGTTCTTCTGTTGAAGGTATTGGTATGGCTAAGAGTTTCTGGTGCTTGGTTCAGATGAAGAACAGAGTTCTTCTCTTGGTAATTCTGGCAGCGGAATATGGGTATGGGTAATTTAGATTTCTAGATATGGGTATCGGTCTCAAGAGCAAACTGCTCTGATACCATGTCAAAACTGGTAATGTATTTCTGTATTCAAGCACACTTACAACTGAATTACAATCATGCTCTTATAGAGCTCATACCATGATTACACTCTGTGTATTACAGCTAGAAAGCTTACATATACACCTCTGTCAATATTAGTATATTCCGCCAGCTGCAACATTGCTGGAAAGCATAGTGAGCTGCAGCATTGCTGGAAAGCATAGTGTGCTACAGCTCATGTAACATGAGTCTCCCAAACTTGCATACCAACCTGGAACTATACGTGTACTATATATCAGCCTCTGAGCTTCTTGATTCTTCCCTAGTTCCCTATTTTACACTTGCTATTTACAGATCTCCCCTGAAGAATGGTCCATTGAAAAATGAGCTGGAGAATGTTCCTCCGCCATTGGGGAAAAGAGTGAGGAAACAGATGAGGCCAAGGACACAGCCCCAAGCAAATCTGTCATCTCCTAAGGGAGTGATCTCATCTTTTGCAGGTACTTCTTCTCCACCTCGGAAGAAGGTTGCAAATAACCCCCATGCCAAGCAAAGGACACTTCCACTCAGGCCACCGATACCAAGTAAAAGTGAGGTGGCAAAGGATAGCAGAGTAGCCGTGCTTCTCCCAAACATAGCCTGTGCAATCCGCCCTCCTTCGAGTCTTCCACAAGGCAACAAGTTCAGAGAAGTCACCACCATTCCTGCAGATAAAATTGTAGTCAATACCTTGTATCGATACTAGTTCTATACTTCTATGTATTTGAGGACTGCCTAAGATAATTGCAAACCATATATTCACAAAGACAACACTGGCTTGGCATGAAGTAATTGCTTCCCCCAAGACCCAGATTTTCAACCAACTCACAATTGTTTTACAAAAATATTTGGAGAACAAATATGGTCAATAATAGAAAGAAAACAAGTAATTTTATTACCCAACAGCCCCAATTTTTTAGCCAACTCGTACTGGTTTCCTGTTTTTCCTTTCAACTTCTTCATCATATTGGTGTTAATTCGCACTCAGACCTGGAAAGAGTCTAAAGTCATTTGCATTTGTCCTGATCACATGGAGTTACAGAACTTAAGCTAAAATGCTTTGAAAGTGTCAAAGTTGGCGATCATAAGGACCGATTACAGATAGTATAAACACAAGCTGAGCCCTTGTAGAATTGAGTTTCTGGACAAAAACAGTCAATTTTACCCAAATTGCTGACCACTACCATAGTAATATTTGACATAACTCTTAATTATATGGCTTAAGAAGGCCAAGGAACTCACCTAGAAGTCCAGCAAAAGCAAGGGGATCAACAGGAACTCCAACACCTTCCACTGCATTGGGTAGCACATTCCCAAGATCATCGGCATAAGGACCAATAACGAATTGGATAAACGAAAGCAGTGGATTGTTGTAGAAAAACTGGGGCCTTATATACCTGCCAAGAAATAAAAGAATAATTGTTAGAACCAAATAATGAAGGGCTGGATGCCACAGTATCGTGAAGATTATAAAGCACTATTAAGAAATACATGAAACTATACTTTGGTAAGCACTGCCACCATCGCTTTACTTGTACGGTTGTACCCAAACAAATACAAGCAAAACTTATTTTTGACAATAAATTAACATTTTGTTCCGAGGAAGGTTAGAAGAAATTACAATGCATTGTCACCCCCATTAAAGCTGCCATCGACCACAAACGCAGCAACTGCAAGCACCAGAGATGTAATATATGCACTAGCTGTGCGAGCCACTGGAATATCAAAGAGAGCTTTCTTATTTGGAAGCAGTGATTCATAGTTATTCATCACTCCTATACACCCTGTCCAATTGGATGGCACAAGAAAAGATGGGCTGAGTTTTACACCATACCGAGCTGCTGTTACTCTAGTGGCTATCTGCATAACACAAGTTTTGTCAGAATGAAAACCAAATAAATATTTAACAATGCATATAGACAATTGTAGTACATTATCTGTCAACCAATTGAACAAAAGGATGGGAAGTTTCCTAATAGTTATATGCTATCCACATTCCTTAAACCTAAACATGTAGCCTCTTCTGATAATGGATTTGCATTTCCATATCAGAAAAAGGTGTACTATCAAATAATCATGAAAAAGATCAATTAAGATTGCCTGTCGAATGATATGAAGTACTGATATTAATCATGGACTAGTACCAATGTACAATAGCATACCTCAGAAACTCCCAAAATGGATATGAAGCCACTGAAGAGAGGCACAACATCAGCTAGGTAGTCATCAAAGGTAGCACCAGGTTTAAGGAAGAAGCCACTCATCAGAGCTATTGTCCCAAAAGTAGCAACACACAATGCTACTGCACTAACATAACCCCAAGGAGTGCTCAGATTGGTAGACTCAAATTGGAGATCTATTTCTGCTTTAGGTTGCACCATACAGACCTTAAAGAAAATCATTGTGAAAAATTGGAAAAACCATAAGTATATATATTATCACGAAAGGAATTGATGACTATTGACTACAGAGGGTAATGATCAAAAAAGTTGCAGAAGTTTTACACTTCCCAAATCAAGACCATAGAACATTTCATGTTACATCAAACTGAACACTTCATTTGCACAATTTACTTGCATGCTTAAATCAGTTCAGGACACAGCTAAAATTTATAGCAATAGAGCCACAGAGCTAGTTAATATTCTTTTACTAAAACAAGGCAATGCTTGCGATGAATCTTGCACTCGTACAATTTAGCTTTTGTATGCTAAATAGAATCAACACCTCAAGGATGCATATTGTAAATGACAAATCTAAAAGGTTAACAATTATGACAAAATCATACGTATGGGATCAGATCCTATATGTTCAAAATATATTCCAGGAATATAATTTAGAAAGAAGCCTATCTGGGCTCATATTCAAGTACCTGTTTTGTGATGTCATTTGTTTTTTCCTCCATGAACCATAAAACAACCTCCCTTCCTGCCGCTTCAGACAGTTTTTTCTCTAATTTGGGCATCACCTCTTCAATTGGTCTCCTCAAATTTCCAATAAATATGCCTCCATCTCCAAATCTCCGAACATCAGTTGGAAAAAACGAATCAAATCCAAAACAACTCTTCAACTGCCATATCAAATAATAAGGAACAAAAGGTTGGTACTTAACTTGATAAGATACTAAACAAAAACAAGTCAGCCACATTGTTCAGGTCATCTTTTGAGATGAACCGTCATGTTAACATCCAAAGTTGTTTGTTCTTGACTTATACTATAGCAAAAATAATGAATTACAAACATGAATAAAGGATTTGCAATGAAAAAAGTTACCTTGTTAAGGTCAATAGCCTTGAAGGTCTCTTCAGCTTTCTCCAACCTCTCCTTCTCTCTAGTCAAACTATCTCTTATAACTCTATTAAGGAGCCCTACAATTGGGTTATCACTACTTTCCCTATCAAGATCCTTGAGCTTCCTATCTGCCCTCTTCTTCTCCAACTTTATTGCAGCTTCAATAGAGGGGTTCCCCATGAAACTCTTGAACTCCTCATCTGTCTTCCAATCCATTTCTTGCTGCTTCTCTTTCTCCTCATCCTCTTCACCCTTTTCACCTTCTTCTTCTGCACTCTTTTGGGTATCACTGTCATCACTTGGCTTATCAGAAACTACAACAGCTGAAGAAGAAGATTGGTCATCTTTCATGGAAAATGTAATGGGGTGTTTTCTTGAAATGGGTTTGGGAGATGAAGCAAAAGACAAGTAATGGGTCCTTTTAGCAAATGGGGTTTTGGTGTTCTTGTTCTTGGGAGACCATGAAGGTATGCTGGAAGGTGAAGTGATGGAAACAGAAGCCATTGGAAAGATTGAGCAGTAGACTGAGAGATGAGACCAGACATGGTTTGGTGACTGGAGATAAAAAGAGTTGGATGCAGAGAGATAGGAGAGAGATAGGAGAGCTAGGGGAGTCTAGAAAGTTGGAGAAGCGTGACAGGTGGAGCGGGTTTTGAAGGAGGTGACAAAAATATGAGACCCCAGCTGAGCGCCAAGCCTGTGGTTTTCCATTTGAGGAAATACGGCATTGTTTTTCTCTGTCTCAAAAAAATTTGTTTAAAAAACCAGCTATTTAAGAAGTCTAACGATTTATTTTTCGTAGTCAAACAATTTATTTCTCCCAAGAGCTCTTCGGATTAGTTCAAGTAAGTAATGAGAAGTTTGCTATCAAAAAGTAAGTGATGAGAAGTTAAAAATTGGGTTAAGATTACATTAGGTATTTAGATAGGATTCAGATCCCTTTCAATGTAAAAAACAAAAAAAGAAAATTATTTCGTCATAATCAAATGCTTTTCAAAGGATATACTTTTTTTTTTTTTTATCGGGTTAGTTGTTAGTAACTCACACACCCATGCAGTGGTATCCCAGCGCCAGGACACCTGCACCGACATTGCGGCGAAAGCCTGGCAAAGCCAGACTAATCCACTGCACCGCAGACGCACGAACCCAAATGGTCCCTCAAATCTGCTGGCCACGGGATGGAGCTGGGATTCGAACGCTAGACCTGTGAGTTCCAGACTAGGTCATTCGACCAACACACCACACCACGTGGTTTTCAAAGGATATACTTGATGAAACATTTAATTTATAAGTTATTGCATCACAGCCATCACTCTTTATTTTTTGTTCTTTTCTTTTTTTGCCACCAAAATGATTGCAATCACTCTTTTAAGTTCTTTAAATTATAGTGTCATCCTATTGTTGACGCTTAAAATTAGTATCAATAAGGTGACTTTGTTAAGATTAAGACCGGAAACCGATCAGTAGTTCTCTAAATCATAATTTAGGTTTAGTGCGTAGAATATAAGACATAACAAAAAACAAAGGAATACAAGAGATTTGTAGGCGTTCACCCAATTAGAGCTACGTCCACTAGGTGTTTAAGGTTTCACTAGTGAGTAAAGAGAATATCAAAAGATTAGAAGGTGTTTTTTTTTTTGGCAAAGTGACACAAACTTTCATTAAAGAAATAGGAACAGTACAACAGAAGGCCAAGAAAGGGCCAAAATACAGAAAACTAAAAACAACAAATACAACAAGATAAGAACAAAACCCACTCGATGAACAAAGTCCAGCCCAGAAGCCTCCATGTTGGTTGACGCCGTCAGAAGAGGGACACAACCCCGCAGGAGAAGGTAGCTGAGCCAGCCAATCGACCCAAAGGTACACGCCGATAACAGCAGAAGGCAAGACCAGATCCATGGAGCAAGAGAAACAAAGACAAAAGGGCCTAAACCAGGCAGACCCATCGTAGTTCCGATCAAACACCGAACCAACAGCAATCCAGATTCAAAGACAAGAAACCCAAATCTCAAACCATCTCTGAATCGGAGAACATCTTCTGCCAATAGATCAACCAGAAAAACTAGTTGAAGAGAGAGGGAGGTGAGATCCACAAAGGGATCTAAGGGACAGGCATCCAGAGGATGTTCAGACCCTTGTAGCATCACCCGGTGCACTAACGGGCAAACCCCGTTTTGAACAGAGCTCCAAAGAGCATATTTACAGATCAGGGCAGAAGGAAAGGGATAAGAGCCGCCGGAGAAGGCGACCCACAGGGACAGCAACCGGTTTAAGAGGAAGAAGAAATCTGGAAATTTGGGGGTTTGGGTGTTGAGGAACAGACCAAGGAGAAGACGAACCAGGGAGACAAACAACAGAAAGGGGAAAACAATAAAGGGAAAGGAGAGGCAGAAGACCTCAGATCGGAGACAAGCTCCGGGCAAAAGCGCCCATGGTGGGCGAGATGAGCGCCACCGACTCTCAATGTTTCTAGAGAGAAAGCGCGGAGGGGAAAAAAAGGGAGAGGAAACTCTTCGAATTAGAGAGAATTTTTTAAGATTAGAAGGTGTTTGATCACTCCGATACCATATCTCCACTACACCCAAAGTCTCTTGGAATGGAATTGATATAGAGGTGTTTTATCTTCGTCTTCATGCAGAAGTAATTTCTTCATAGAGTTAAGCTTAGAGTTAGATTAACCTTATTCTCTAAATAATTTCTGAATTCGGGTCCTTTAAGGACTCTAAGCATGTTTGAAAACTTTTTTTCACGTGAAATTCTTTATTCACTTCATACTAAGCCTTTTGATGTTAAGCGTGTCAATTCACGACCGAATGACCAAATGAGGTTTGATTTAATTTAGTGCTTTAATCTGACTTCTTTAATTGATTGTGTCCCGAAAAAGAAATATTCTTAATTGAGGGTCCAAAATGCGTTGGTACGTTGTTAAGATTTTGGAAAGATGTTACAACCAAGAAAGAGGTTTCCATCAACCTCCTAGCCCTTGCTTAACTCTTGTTCTGTAAACCGATTGCTGGTTGATATGACTAATACGATGTTTATATGCACCTAAATAGATGCAAAGAAATGCTATAACTTATCCCGGGAAGCATAAATATTCGTTGTTAGCAGTATTGGCAAGTAGGGATCGTTGTATTTGGGTATAATCACAATCTAAGACTTAAAACCAAAATGAAAGTCCTAATATGTCCAATCTTATAAAACTGACGAGCAAACGACTCTAGCAATTAGGCCCCAAACATGCAAGAGCTTAGCTCGAGCAAATATTGCTTAGTAGGGTTACGTGAGTAAGTGTTTCTATCACTTCAGCTCTTCTTGAGTTTTCGACATACGTTTCTAGAATCTTCGACATCCTAAACTTCACAACTTCATAACTTGAGAAAAGAAAAGAAAAACTCATCTAGTTGGAATCAACACTCTGACAATCTCTATTTTCATTCGACATATTCCTTTTAATTTGTTGTTGAATTTTCACCCATTTAACATGCTGTTACTTTCTATTGAAAGAATATGAATTAATTTCACATTGAGAGACTATGCCTGTCCGGTAACGTTTTTAAAAATGATTTTTCAAAAACAAATTTTAAAAATAAAAATGAGAAAACGAGGCATAGTGCTCAAAATAGATGAGAAATCACATAAACACTTGCTACTGCACAAAATAGGACGACGTTAGAACTTTATAAAACCTTTTCCTTTTCTTCAATGAAGAAGTAGAGGGGTTAAAACTTTGTCAAAAAATCATATTCCACATATATTTCTATGTGCTTGAGTGAATGTATGTTGGTGTGAAACAATCATTCAATGAAAATCATAAAACAAAATGGTCATGCCTTAGAAAATGTGAGAAGCTGTAGCAACTAAGAAATGTTAGGATTTTGAGGTAGCAAAATCAAGGCTTTAAACTTTTAAGAACTGTTCAGACAAAAAAGAAGGAATAAGTTATCCAAAAAACCATCCTTTCTAAAAAAAACCATAGACATCCAAATTCTCGCAGCACGGCCAAAGCATTAGTCGTAATGTTATCCTCTAAACCTTTTTTTCATTTTTGCCTCTCTTTATGGACTGTTGTACACTTCTTTGCTTGGAATGGATGAATCTTAGTTAATGACAACTGAAAACTCCTTCTGGGAGATCCTGAAAAACTGGTTTACTCATTCTTGTGCCACATTTTCAGTCACTTGTTGTATATACTATCAGTACCTTCTTTTGTATGATTTTATTTTTACATGTAATTGATCACAGATTTCAATCGATATAGACAAGTATGTGAAGTACAATTGACATCCTTGAAACAAGAATTAAGGATGGGGATGGATGAGCTTTTAGAGCAGTTTCAAGTCCCGGAGGAAGTCATAGCTGGCCTAAGATCAAAGTTGAGCAAGCACGAAGTGAGATCATCAAATTTTCAATGTATTTAAGAACCTCCATCAGTGAACCAGAATAATGATATACGGCCACTCCCCGTTCATGGTGAAATCGTCTGATTATATCATCGCACATTTTCGTATTCGCCTTCTCTAGCCGGATACCCGAAACAGCGAGTGATTTACTAAAAGAATTTGCTGGACCATTTTGATATTCTGTTTCGATTTGCTTCGCAGATTCTATGTGTAAACGAGCCCAGATATACTCGTGCCTAATAAAAGGTTGGAAGTCCATTAAGAAAGCTACAATAGGAGTGGTGAGATATTGCCGTCAAATATCTCACAATGCTTATGCCATCTATATATGCTACAAGAATTATTGAATTAGTTACTTATTATACATTTATCATTTAATAGCATAATTAACATCATTTTTATAAGTTTGTGCATATTTATGTAGTAACTACGTAGAAACAGTAACTAGCAGTATATGCTTGCATTTTTATATGTTCTTAGAAATTTAGTATTTGCCAAACTAATATAACATGATAAGTATTATTTTAGTCTGGATGATTATCATTTCTTTTATCCTGTCTGCATGATTGTTCGGTGGTGAATTGCAATCTTCCTAAACTTATTTTATCAGATATTTTAATCAATGTCCAATCTGCTACATCAATTTTGATAGTAGTCCGGTCACTTTTTTGTTGCTAATTGCGGTCCAATCATTTCTTTCATTCTCCATTTTGCCCCTGAAATTAAATAAAGGAAACAAATCAAAATTTCATAATTTAATTGAAAATTCACTTCCAGTTTAAATTTTTGAATTTTAGATTTCAAATTCCTCAAATGTACTCTAGAAAAATAATTATAAGAAACAATATACATTTAAAGCTACATAAAATCATTAAGTCTCATCATTCAAAAAAAAAAAATCATTAAGTCTCAAACAATACAATGTAGTGTGCTTCTATTCATTCCTCCAGAATTGTTATTTAGATCGCCTCACTTTTTAAAAAATTTTAAAATCTATTTTTACCCCTACATAAAAAAATAAACCACGAACACAACCTCCATCGCCACCTTCCCGTTCCCTTTTCGGAGTTGTCATCGGCTATCTACCACTTGATCTTGCAGAGCCTCGCAACTCAGAAGTGACCGACTCTCTCTCTCTCTCTCAAAATGAAATCCTAAACCTGGGGATTCTAAAAATATTGGCTTCTCCCTTCCTAGTTTATGTGAGCCTTGAATGATGAATGATTTATACAACTTATCATTGTGGGATGTAATTGTGTCGGTATTGTTGATGAAAAACTCAAGTTGTAGGCCATTCTTCTCCTTCTTCTCCTCTTAAATGCACACATAATTAAACGAACCCGCCTCATAGCACTAAATATTACAGCAAAACCATTATCTTGTGGATGAGTGACTTGATTCATATACTCTCGCAAGCGTACGAATCGTTGTCAAGTAAGGGAAATGTTTGAACCTTGATTATCGTACCTCGGGGATTAGTGGCTAACCCACAATCCTTGGATAGTCGGAACTAAAGTCAAAAGAAAAATAAAAATAAAAATAAAATAAATAAAAATGATACTTTAAGGCACCAAGCCTTAGCAATGCTCGGCTTTAGTTTTCACCAAAACCTAATCAAAACTAAGAGCCTAGTGGTGGATATGCACAAATGAGTCGAAAATTGTAGGAAGTTTTGAATTGTGAATTAACTAAATTAAACGCAACCGAAAAGTAAACTAAACAACTAATTAACGAACTAGAAAATTAAATTTGGGTTTTCAAATTAATGGGAACATGGGAGTATTGGATGATTCACACTAACTATCTTGCAAACATCGATGCCAATTTCACAAATGCATGCATTTCCTATATGTGTCGAGTCCCGTATCTAGTACCGGTTAAGGCTACTAAACCAATTATCCTTTCGGTGTATTGACTATGCCGGTTAAGGCCACAATCAACTCTCTAATTTGGGCATTACGCCGGTTAAGGCCGCAATATCCAAAATTAAAGGCCTAGAGAGCAAGATAATAGAGACCCAAGCAAGCTTAGCTACAATTAAGCTAGCTAATGGTTACCACACTTAAATCCTAGATGCAACAAGACCAATAAGTTGTCAATTTATCAATCTACTCATCACAATTTCCCACAACATAATTTCAAAGGGTGACAAAGCCTAGAAACATGCTTCTAAGGACCAATAAACTCGGATTTAAAGCATACACAATGGAAATTGCATTTATTAAAAGTAAAGCATCAATATTTATACAAGATGAGTTAGGGCTTCACAATCCTAACTCCTAAAATGAAACTACTCACTATCCATAGTCAAATACATCATCAATAACAAATAAAATTATGGAATAGATAATAAGGAAGAGATGGGAGAGTTAGCTTGGTCACTTCTAGCTATGAGCTAGTATGAACCAAGTAATTTATTCACCCAACTACTCAAAATAGAGGTGTGGTGCTCTTGATGATGATTTCTTGAAGCTTGAGTGAGAAATCCTCCAAATACCCACAACTTTTTAAAGAAAATAAGAGAAATGGGAGGGGAGGAGTGGAAGGGCAGCATCCCTCCCAAGGCTGATGTGCGGCGCTGAAGGTAGGTATCTCGAGAGAGAGGAGAATGAGTTATATAATTGTGGTGGCTGGTGAGAAGTGGGATATGATGGATGGCTAGGATCAGAGCAAGGGATAATCCTACGGCTAGGAAAAGATGAAAGGGTGTGGTTGCTTAATTGAATGAAGCCACATGCTGGCAGGTTTTGGAAAGAGAATGAAATGGAAAAAGATTGCCACGTGCCAAGTGACCAATGGTCAATGGGTAATTAACCCACTCTTTGCATGCTGCACGTCTTGTATATTGGTTAATTAAACAATTAAGCTTAATTAAGCAATTAACATATCCACAATTTCGTCCTTTTGTCGAAAACTCAAATCTTCATCATTTTCGCGTAATTTTTTTCTCGTTTTCGCAACTCCGCTTATTTTCTATAAAATAAATAAAAATGGATTAATTACATAATAATTGACTTGAGAATTAACTTATTTCGAGTGTTTTAGATACAATTACATGCATAGAAATGCGTGTAATCACACCCCCACACTTGAACTTTGCTTGTCCTCAAGCAAACTAAATGAGATATAATCCGAAAATCTAATAACTCATAAACATAAAGATAGTGTAGTATTAACTTTTCCAACCATAACCCTCGGAGAACTAATTATGTACATGACCACTCGCCACAATTGTTTAGCCAACATAGCAAGATTGTGTGCATATAAATTACGAAAACCCATTCTACCACTCTCCTTTGGTAAACATAAATCAGACCACTTTTTCCAATGAATTTTCTTCTTATCAATAGAGCTTCCCCACCAAAATTTAGCACATATCTGCTGTAAATCATCACAAAAGCTCTTGGTAAGAAGAAAACAACTCATTGCATAATTTGGTAATGCTTGGGCCACAACTCTTATCAATATATCCTTTCCAGCTCCATTAAGGAGATAATGAGAGAACCTTAGATATAGAGATATACATAAACTTGACTATACCTATAAACATAACACATTAATTTATCAATATGAGAAACATATGAAAAGAATTTGAGTACATAGGTACCTATATCATAGAGTGTGAAAACAAATGAAACAATACATCCATCATTGAATATTTATCTCGGTTATGGAGATTGTTAAAAGATGCAATGAGAAAAAAAAAATATTAGAAGAGGAAGATGAAGAAAGAAGAAGAAGAAAGATAAAACAATCTTTTAAATCATAATAACTTTATAAATGCATTATTATTCAATGTCCATTAAATTTCTTAAATTGACGTTGTATAAATAAGAATAGTTTTAGAAATGCTTTTGAAATTCATAACAGATTAAATGCAATATTTAATTACTTATTAGAAAATTTAATACTTGTTGTAGAGAAACTGAAATTGAGAGGAATTTGCTGTGTATTCTCATTGATAATAGGGGCCTCTTTATATAGAGGATTACAATGCATAGAATCTCAATCGTACAAGGAAAGTAATCGTACATTGAATAGGAATCTAGATCCTTCTAATTTAACCCTATTACCACTAGGTCAAGTAACCTCGAGTTTGGGCCAAACACAAATAGAGATATCCTTAAACACTCCCCCTTGTGTTGTCCAAACGCGGTGCTTCTCTCGTTGCCTCGTTAAAAACCTTGCCGAGTAACAAAAACCCAGTGGGACAAAAATAACCTCGGTCGAAGGGGAAAAAGAGCACAACACACCCTTCACGTTTCGAGACCATACATGTAGACATCTCCCCCTGATGTCTGCATCTCCCCCTGATGACTACGGTTATGGGAGTTCGGGTAACTTCCGCAAACGATGCTACCAACATGTCTCTCGAAAGTGGAATTTAGGCAATGACTTAGTGAGCAAGTCTGCCACACTGTCCTCAGATTGAACCTAGTTCACTTTGATCTTGAGGAGAGTATGTTGTTGCTGATTAAGCTTGGTGTTGTCGCTTTGATGTAGCCTTGCTTCATTTGTTCAAAACAAGCTGCATTATCCTAAATGCTCGTAGGCTCATCTATGGTAGACTTCAAACCACAATTGTTCGAACATGCGTAATTATGGATCCAATCCATATACATTCACGAATCTCTTCGTGAAGAGCAATAGTCTCTGCATGGTCTGAACATATAGCGACTAGGGTCTATTCTGTAGACCTCCAAGATATCGCAGTCTTTACCCATGGTGAACACTTAACCAGTTTGGGAATGACCTTTGTGTGGGTCAGAGAGATACCCAGCATCAGCAAAACCTTCCAAAACGCTAACTTCGTTTTGGGATGGGGAGAGGGGACGCAGGCCAGTGTTGGCAGCGTTCCTGGTGTGTGATGGGTCCGAATCCATCATCTATCTGTAGGGATAGAACAAGCCCATATCAATCGTACATCTCAAGTACTGAAAGATATCTTTTACACCAATCCTAATGGCGTCGTGTTGGCGCAAAGTTATATCTTAGTTAACAAGCTTACTGCAAATGAGATGTCCGGTCTTGTGCATTTAACTAAGTACAATAATGCGCCTATTGTACTCAAGTAAGGCACTTCTGCCTCTAGCACATCTTCGTCATCATCCTTTCGACGAAGCTAGAGGATCCTTTTCAGGATCAAGACTACGAACGATCATGGGGGTGCTTGAAGGCTTGACCTTGTCAAAATGCCTAAGCATCCATCGACACGATGCTCGAGTTCCAAACCGAGACATAATCGTGTTCTCCCAAAATCCTTCATCTCAAACTCGGATTTCAAATGTTCAGCGGTTTCCCTTAACTCTTTAAGGGCTTCTAATGAAGATCATGTCCAACATGAACCGCGATAGAATCCTAAATTGTTATGGAAACGCGTGGGCATATCCCTTCCCAATCAAGTAGTCACTTTAGTGAGCGTTTCAACCTCTTTGTAAACGTGATCCGTGGTCTAGAGCCACTTGACTTGGGTAAATGAAGTTCACCATGAACCTTCATGTATATTCTGTATCTAGATCCCCATAGAGATACGTAGTGACCACATTTGTAAGCTGCATGTTCAGTTATTCGGAAACTACCAAACTGACAAGGTAGTGGAGTGCAATGACATCCATTACCAGAGAATATGTCTCATCGTAGTCGATTCCAGGGCGTTTTGTGAGAAGCCTTGCGCCATAAGGCGAGATTGCCATCTCTTTTTCTCATCACGCTTTCTAACGAAGACCCATTAGTCAATAGGTTTTATGTCAGGAGGTGTTGGCATTACTGGCTCAGAAAACCTTCCTCTTCGTTAGAGAATCCATCTTAACCTGGATCGCATCTTTCCATTTAGGCCAAATCTCTCTACGTTGGCATTCATTCATCAACGGAGCGTGGTTCGATATCATCTAACTCAACAAACTCATGCGCAACGAAATGCGCAACTACATCATCAATTATGATGGAGTTTCTATCCCACGTCTCATGTACACTAGTGTAATTTTCATAGAGCTCTATATTCTCAGGAATAGGGTTCTAACGTTGAGGCGTCCCCCAACGAAAACCATAACCCGGAAGATTCTCATGAGACGGATTTTGAGTGTCGATGATCAAAGGGTTGGAATGTGCCAAAGTATCCTTCGAACTCACGGGCCTCCCACGCATCCTAGCTGGGGCCATGGCCTATAACGCCAGAGTATCACTCTCTTTGGCATTGGCGCCATGCCTACCTCTGTGTAGGGTGGCGCTACGTCCTCTCGTAGGGACTTCCATCCTTGCGGGCATGTTTGCAGCATATTTGTGTGATCTCGTCACTTTAGTAGGGATCGAGATGAGACATAGTGGGGACAGGCCACGACAATTCCTGTCGTTCCTGCTGAACATATGTGTTCTTATCTCCCCCTAACGACGGGAAGACTGTCTCATCAAAGTGACATCCGCAAATCTAGCAGTAAGGAGATCGCCATGCAAGGGCATTAAGTGGCGGACGATTGTTGGAGTCTCAAATCCAACCGACTTGTTCATTCGTCTGTAAGGACCCATTATAGAGCGCTGTGGCGGCGCAATTGGCACATAAATGACACACTCAAATATGCGTAAGTACGATATTTGTACCCAGTCACTAGCTATAACGCAGAGGTAGATTGAGTGGCAGTGGGTCGTAGACGAATTAGCATAGCTGCATGCGATATTGCATCACCCCAAGCGGATATAAGGAGGTTGGTGCGCATTACCAATGTCCGGACTATCATCGTAGTCATTTCTGCGAGACCATTTGGGTGTGCTCATGGGAATATGATGTCCAACATCAGTCCCAAATGCAATAACTATCGAAAGTCTTCAATGTAAACTCACTAGCATAGTCAAATCCAATTGACTGAATAGGATGATTCGGGGAGTGAGCCCGTTGTCATATGATGTGTTCTAGGAGTGTTTCATAAGCAGCATTACAAGTGGACAATGGCACAACACGTGACCAGCGTGTTTGCATATCAACCAACATCATGAGATATTTAAATGTCCGCAAGTTGGTGGAATCAGTCCACAGAATCCCTACGGATTCTATGTAAGAACATAATGAGTATTTTCATATCCTTTGCATAGGACGGTCTCAGTCCTAATTTTCCTAAGAAAGTGGCTTTGTAAAATGAGCGAGAGGCCGTAGAAGCAACCAAGGAGATTTTTGGTTGGGCCTGAGCGTTTGAAACGCATATTGAAGCAAAGTTTGTGACTACATCACCCATCATGGTGTCATGACCATGGGAAGTGGCATCCATGGCGTTATAACCATGGGGATTGACATCCATGGCGTCATGGCCATGGGTAGCGCCATATATGGTGTTGTCACAAGGGACTTGGGCGGCCATATGGCGCTCCAAGACAGCTGCAGCGCCAGATGATGCAATTGTTGCTGTCTTGCTAAGTCCAGGAACCAATTTTTGATTCTTGCTTCATTTCGCTCGAGGGTGTCCATGTGAAGTCTTTAGTAGACGGATCATCATATCATGACCAGGGTGACTTATCCTGTCGAGACAAAGCCAATATGTGTCTAAATCCAAGAGATCTTCTCTCATAACTTTATTGGATTTAATAGCTCGAATAGTGACATAGAGTCCACTAGAGAGACACATAAACTTCTCTAAGATGCGCCATCGTTCGCAATCATTAGAGGCATTGCAAAGGAACTCATTTCTGTTCTCTACATGCGTTTTCGCATGGAATCCGTTGGCTATCCATAGGTGCAAGTTGCCCTAGGAGCGTAGAGAGTTTCTGTGACATTAATCAAGGTGCCATTTGGCAAAGAGAACTTGGGCTATTCCATGTCCTTGAATTAATACTGATGGCCCAGCCATCGTAGTCACAAGGTAACATGCTCATGAATCAAAATGGAGTCATAATGAAAAGAACTCAAAATTTTATTCATAAGCCAACAGAGTACATCATTGTCTCTTAACCATTAGGAGAATCTAATCCAAATGCTTAGCTAATGCAAAACAATGGTAGTCGTCTAACTTCTTTCGGTAATTCCAATGCAAATGTGACCAGGTGAGTAGGGAGATGTCGGTGGAGCAAAGCTCGCTTAATTACCACTTATCTCAAAACCTTCCTAGACATCACATTTACATTGAGTACGCCTACTTTGAAGAAAGACTAAATCATAGGCATCTACTACAAAAATAATATGGCAATTGCCTACATCTCTTGGAAAATAAAGACTTAAACAGAATTGGCGATCTATTGATCCCAGCCAGATTCGTAGTCTTCAACCCTTCACTCTAGATCATCTTCTTGATCTTCTTGTTCTACATAGTGAGCTTCTCTTGCTTCACAAATATGTTTTGTAGGCGGTGACAAGTTCTTCACGAGCTCTACAAATGTGTGCCCAATGATCAGACACTCCACATTGAGAACATACATCTCTTTGCTCAAACTCCATTGATTGAGGCGCTTTGAAAGCGTCATTAAGATGGCTCTTAGTGTTGGTGGAGCCACCAACATGGCCAGAGGCGTTGCCTCCCTCTCTCTTTCCACGTTGACCTCTTCGGTTCCGTGTTCGCCTATTTTGGCGATTACCTTCCCAAGTAGAGCGATTATTTGGACCAGAAAGTCCAGAAGTATCCCTAATGTTAGGGTTTTGCTCTTGGCGCCTTCTCTTAGGGGCACGACTATAATTGGATTCCGGAATATGCTCTATTTCCACGGATCTCGAATTATAGTTTTTCACAAGGATGTTGTCATACTTTTCAGTGACATTCATAGCTCCAATGAGCTCATGAAACCTTGTGATCCGTCCTGCAGTAACATCAATTCGATAGTTCTTAGCAACCATCAATGCAGAAATGGGGAAGGTAGAGAGAGTCTTCTCAATCAACATCGCATTTGTGATCTCTTTACCACAGAATTCCATTAAGGATTTAATGCGAAGTGTTTCCGAGTTATAGTCAAGAACTGACTTGAAATCATAGGAGCGGAGGCTATGCCATCTCACTTCTAGGTCAGGAAGCAAGGAAGGAAGGAGTCACGGACGTTGCCAAATCTTTCTTCGAGTGAGACCCACAGCCTTCTGGGGTCTTCTTCATTCATACACTCGTACTGGAGCGAATCATCCATATGACGAGTCATTAGGATGATGGCTTTTGCCTTATTTGCCTCTAAGGCTGCTCTATTTGCTTCCAAAAAGCTTGAGCTTGCTCAACAGTTAGCACGTCCTGGCTAGGCTCGAGAATCGTATCCAGGATTCCATTGGCCTTGAGATGCTGGCGGACATCACGAACCCACCTGTGATATTCAGAGCCAGTTGTTCCCAATGGAGCAAAGTCCAATTTGTTCAGGTTACTCATCCTGAAAGAGAACAAGAAATTAGGGTTAGTTTCGGAGCGTGAAAGGCTACCACGAAAACATATAAAATTTCTGAGCGTAGTCGCTTCCAAGAAATTAGGAATTTCCGAGCGTAGTCGCTTCTAAGAAATTCGATTCCAAGAGGGGTTGGATTAGATCGAAAAGATGATGTGTGTGGTCGATCGTTTTCTTCTCAACAAACTCTTAAGTTTGGAGGACTCTACAAGCTCCAAGCTTGGAGTGAGCACCAACCCCCACAGTTCGGCTTTTGGTCTCCCCTATGAAGAAGAAAGGGGGGTAGAAGAAAGGAGGTTGAAAGTCCCCGAGAAAAGAAGAGAAATTGAATTTAAAAACTCTAAAAAACGGGAACGTTTAGTAAAAAATACCTCGAAATAAGTCTCCGGGAAATTTGGCCGGAAAAAGTCGCCGGAAGTGGCTGTAAGAGTTGCCGGAAATCGGCCGGAAAAAGGTTGACCGTCGTTGACCGGAGGGTTGACTAACGTTGACCGAGGTGCTAACGTGGCGGCCGGTTGCTGACGTGGCACTCTGACGCTGACGTGGGCTGCTGACTGGACGCTTGCGTGAGCGCTGACGTGGCAAGCTGACGTCAGTGGGCTGAGAGGTTGGGCTTCAGGTCTTCTGGGCCGAGCTGTCTTCTCCTGCTGTTGGGCCGAGCTGAGTTCTGGGCCTAGGGTTGACCAGATATGGGCTCGGTTGACTGAAGCAGAGGCAGATGATGCAGGCGGCGGTTCGGTGGTTCAGTTGCTTCAGGCGGCCGGTTCGGGCGGTTTCAGGCCGGTTCCGGTGGTGAATTTTCGGCTCCGGTGATCCGGGGTCAGGCTACAGCTTCTGGTGGAGTATGGAGGCAGTAGGCTGTGAGGAAGACTTCGAACCGGGCAGAGAGGTTTTCGGTATTTCCGGGGGCCGGTCCGGGTATTTTCCGACCGGTTCTGGGGGCAGCGCCGCCGGTTCTGGGCTTCTGGAGGTAAGATCTTCAAGGTGGGCGGCGGAGGTTTCTGGGATTTGAAGGCTACGAATATTAGGTTTCAGGGTTAGGGCTTCGTGCTGATAACGTGTTGTAGAGAAACTGAAATTGAGAGGAATTTGCTGTGTATTCTCATTGATAATAGGGGCCTCTTTATATAGAGGATTACAATGCATAGAATCTCAATCGTACAAGGAAAGTAATCGTACATTGAATAGGAATCTAGATCCTTCTAATTTAACCCTATTACCACTAGGTCAAGTAACCTCGAGTTTGGGCCAAACACAAATAGAGATATCCTTAAACAATACTTTTATATTCTAATAATTCTTGACATTTTATGTGCAAAATATATTTCATAAGGGTATATTAGGAATGTAAAAAAGAAAAATTAATTCGGCAAAAAAGAAAGGAAATAAATCTGCTGTGGCAGTTGAATCACTTGACCACAATTAACCAAAAATATGACCCAGACTAAAACCAATCTAGGGTTCAGAACTTGGACTTAGATTCAATTTTGTCTTTTATTTTTTTATTTTGAAAGCTCTAAATCAACCCATCTTGTATTTTTGGAGTCATTTACTATTTTGTTTTATAAAGGATTAAATTCAGTTTACCTCTTTGAGATTTGGGTCGAACATCATGTTAGTCCATGTGGTTTCAATTTAATCAATAACACCCCTAAACTAACTAATTTCATCAGTCTCGTCCAATTTTATTCATTCCGTCCAAATCAAACGTTAACTTTAACTGAGGCACCCACTTTTAAGGGCTAAAATGGTCATTCAAGCACATTCTCTCTCTCTCTCTCTCTCTCTCTCTCTCAGCTTCGATGGTGTCTAGAGATTTTGGGGGAAAAAGTTTCCCAAATTGATTTTCATTGAAGCCATCCACCTCCTACACCCAATCCTCCACTCTCTTGACTTCCCAATAGTAAAACCATCCGAATTGCTCCACGGAGACGGCGACCTTTGAGCTACCAAAACCGCCGCTGAGCCACTCATCGCCGCCCTTCTCCTCCACACTTCCTCACCTAAAATGTTCAACCTTGAATCAACGAAATCCCCCTCTCTCTCTCTCTCTCTCTTCTCCCTCTCTGTCCTCTCCTCCTCATGTCTTCTCCGATCGAGCTCTCTTCTCACCTCGGCCTCCATCGCCTTCTTCTTCCTCTCCCTCATGTATTCCGCGTAGTCGTTCAGCCTGGCCGGATCGAACTCCTCCATCACAGTCGACGTGTTGCCAACCAACGTCGGCTGCACCGCGTCGCTTTGCATCACCGCAACCAAATTATCACCATTAAATGCAAAAATCACATAAAATTCATTTGAACAATTTGCCAAATCATCTGAACAATTACAAACCAAAAAAATTCAACTTTCTTTTCTTTTTCCTTCAGATTCTAAGTACCCAAACAAAGGATCAAGCGTAAATTTGAACTGAAAATCTCATAAGAATTAGGTTGGTCACCTTTATTATTGATGTCCTGGAGTTGAATGGAGGAATCCTTCTTCAAGATTTGGGTCAGGGTCGACTCAAGAGAGGGATTGAAGCTTTATGGGGAGGAACCCTTTAATCTATTCAAAGATCTCGAAATGGTCCTCAAACTCCGGCGAGGCCTTTATAAACTCCATCTCCATGGTAAACTGAATGATATTCTTCCGAATTTGAACTGAAGAAGAAGCTGCGGATCGGAGAGTGGTCTACCGAGCTCAGTGGCAGACCAAATTGGATCTCCGTCGGAAATCTCCACAATTTTTCGATCTCTGACACCTTGTTATGAGGCTGCGCTATATTAACCCCAGTCGAAATCCTAATCCTAAACCCCAGTCAGAATCCTAATCCTAATCCCAGGCTGCGTCGACATTCTCTTAGCATGGGCTGAGAAGAGGAGGATGGGGATGGTGGAGACGTGGAGTAAAGGCTAGACGACGTCGTTATGCCCTTAAACTGAGTTTATTTTTTTGGTCTTGAAATGACCATTATAGCCCTCATAGTGGGCCCCTAACGTCGGATTTAACAGCCAATTTTGACGGCTGATGAAATTGAAAAGTATATGGGTGTTACTGATTAAATTGAAACTACAAGGACTAACATGATGTCGACCCTGCAAGTTTCTGATTTATTAAAATACTAAAATATCCTAATATGAAATTACAATAAAGAACAATATCTAATTAAAATTTACAATTAGTTTTCTTCTTAACCCCTACAGAATACGTATTTAAACTTCATTGTTAATATTTTCATTCATCGTTAAACCCGGTGAGACTGGTTAACTAAGACTTCATGAGATTGACAGAGACAGATGAGGAGGAAGCCAAAAACAATTAAGAGAGACGCGGAGGGAGCCAAATAGAAAAGGAATTCGAGTTGAACCTTACATTGGAAAAAAGGTATTTTGGGTACTGCAAATGGGTGAACAAAGTAAACATAAAATTAAAAAAAGATATGTAGGCTGAGAAGAGAATGTAGAATGTAGTTAGTAGGGTGATAATATCCGAATCCTTAATTTATTATGTCTAGAGTATGTCTGTAAAATTTCAGGTCATTTAAGTTAGTTTAAAGTCGTCTACTAGTCAAATTTGTCTAACTAGATAGTATAGGTTTTATCTTGTCTTGAGTCATAGACAGGCAATTGTCCACAATCTGTTGAAGGAACGATCCCAACTTTCCATACTACTTTCAACATTCTTGTACGGTTAAATTTTAGATTGTTGTTGTGCATCAATGCATAGAAAAAACCTATCAAAGTTGTCTTCCAATTTTGCTTAATCACATCAATGCAAGAAGAATCATGTACCTATATGACCTCAAACTGAAATCTCCTCCTCTAATCAAGAAATGATACATGCGTGATGGCCATAACCTTAACTAAAATAAGGATATGATCAGAGCATGAGGATGGAAGGTGAATCACTATCTTCGCCCTGAAAGTGTTTGACCAAGTCCAAGTAGCCACAGCCCTATCAATGCACAACCTTGTTACTCCGTTGCCCCAAGTGAAGTTACCTCTCGTATACCCAATTCTTGGAAATAACAATATGTCAATGTTGCATGAAACTCATCCATTTCTCATGTTGGTATTATTGGATCATCGAGCTTCTCCTTACAAGGAAAGAATTTCATAACAATCATCCATAACCAACCATTGTGGAGAAGCCTGGTATGATGACGTTCATATGGCTCAGGATGACTATAAAAACTAGTCAGCCGCCATGTATCACCATATGTTACATCGCAATGAATGACAACATCTATAATTCTATAGTGTGGCGACTATTCGAAGATCTACGTTCTCCACCGTATTAATCAGAGCACGATATTATTCCTCCATGTTGGAAACCCGATCCCGAATGGAAGCATTTGAAACACTGGGCATCCTTGCATTTTGTCTTTAACAGAAATACAATCTTTGGTTTGCACTGCATAACAGTTTGCACTGCATAACCAAGTCCTTCAACGATATGGTCTTAGCTAGACCACCAATGCCTCTTGCGTTCCACGCGACGAGGTCCATTCTAGCAATCAATTCGTGCCATAAAACTAGCATTGACAGATAAAAACTACAATAGAAGGTGACACCGATCCTTGTAAGTGGAGTCACTAATGTAGGCGCACGATGAGATTGTACCTGATGGCCAATAATGTAGATCTTTTTGATTGGGCAGCCTAGGTGAACGACAAATACGTTGTTAATGGATTGGTCGGAATGTCGGTTCTTAGTGTTTAGGTTCATTTGACGATTTGCTCAACTTAAAAAGTGCATTTTTCATTATCACACCATCAAAAAACAAGACCTATAAGGCTTCCTCAAATTCAATTTCATTTTCGGTCCACCAAATTCTGTCTCCATTAACTTAACAAGAGCGTTACGTCATAATACATCCAAATCAGGTCGACAACCGTTAGAGTTTACGAGACGCGGGTTTTAGTTGATGGTAGCACAACGTGCAGATCAACTAGTGGTGGATTCTAGATTCAGATTCGACCGTTAACTAATAACGACTTTTCAAAAAAGTTAAGAAACCATTTCTAAATACCTAATATATTCTCATACAATTTGAAATTAACATAAGATTGTACCCACATACATACAAATTCACCTCAAAAATCTCATTTTAAAATTCACCAAAACACAATTTTCATGTCCATGACCTTCTAATGACACACAAAAAAAAAAAAAAAAAAAAAAAAAACCAAATTAAAGAAGAAAATGAAGAGAAGAAGAAAGGACTCTTTATTTATTTATTCAATAAACAAGAACTTGACACGAGGGGGCATCCAAAAAGAGAGCATAGTAGTAGTAACCGAGAGAGAGAGAGAGAGAGAGAGGTGACCCAACATCTTTAAGCCGCGAAATCAAAAACGCTTTGGGGACTCTGGCAGCTCCCTCACTCAGCTCCGGTACGATTCTCTCGATTTTTTTTTTCAATTTTCAATTTTCAACTTTGGATTGAATGCCATGCATATAATCCAATTCTGTGTTCAAAGACTCATGCTTTTTGTGCTGTTGTGATTGATCGGTCTCTATCTGCAACTGAAATTGTCCTCACTCTTCAATGCAATGAATTAGGTCAGCTTCTTGTTCAATTGGGGTTCCCTGTTGTGGAATATAGGGTTCTTGATTTGATTTGTTTCACATTCTGGGTTGGTTTTGTGTTGCTGTGTGGTGTTACTGGTATAGAACTTCATTTTGGCTTGAGGGAATTGGCTTATGTGAGTATTCAGGTCTGTTTGGCTGAGTTTTCAAATGTTGTAGAAAGTTGTGGTTTTCGAGTTGTTAAAAGATCGAAGTTTGTGTTGGTTTTACATGATTTTCAATGTTTGGTGTCTAAAGTATTGTTCTGGAAACAGTTTGTGAAAATGGTTCGAGTCTCTTGTGAATAAAAGAACCGAATAGAGGCCAAGGATGCTCGGTTTGAGGGCTTTTTGTTATTTGATATGTTTTTGCATTGCTGAAACTACCCCGGGTTTTAGGGCTTTATCACCTATTGAAAGATGTATAATGTGTAGTTGTTCATAAACAGTATGTCTGTAGATACTAAAGTTGGGTGCTTTATACCTTGAAAAGAAGAAGAGATGCGTGAAGGTTCATTGTATATGTCTGTGCTTGGGCATGCCTTGGATATGGCATTCACTCGTCTCCAGATGATGCAGGACAAGTAGCAAAAGAACTGTAGAACTAGGGTTTGTTTGAGTACTCTTGGATTTGGTTGCTGTGTTCTTGTTTTTTAAGAAGAAAAGGGATTTAGAATAAGAAAGTTAAGAAGAAAAGGATAGAACTACCAGCATCACACCAGTAAGTTTCTAGGATAAGGCTACTAGCATCACACCAGTAGGGTTTCTAGGCATCACACCCAGAGGTCTTAGGCATCACACAAACCCGGATAGAAGCAAAAGCTTTCAATTTTTATTAACTCAAATATGAAAATAAAAGATTTCAAAGGCCTCCTATATAGGCTCAGACAATTCGAGAATAACTAGGAATATCCTTATGCTTAAAAGAATCCTAAAGAAATAGTCCTAATAATAATAATAAGAATCCTAACAATAAAAGGCTAGGTTTATTTGAACTACTTTCCAAATCCTGACTTAAAATATTCTGCTCGTATTCTTCATCACCAGATGTTGGTAAATGGGAGACAACATAATGTAAAGGTTTTTCACACATGCTTAAGGATACTCTTCAGTTCAAATGTGGCAGAGAAAATTTTGCCATCTAATCATAAATTGGTGGTTGCTGAACCTTAATCCTTTCTTTTTCTTATTTCATCTCTCCTAGGCTTACCTCTTGACTTGTCTTATCACCTCCTCTGGGCTATGTGCATTTAGATTTTACACCAGTAAATTTACAATACTCTAAATCATACGTTCATTCATATTTACTGGGAATCTGTTTCTCCATTAGTGGATTTTTGATGTCACAGTAGATAAATCTCAATGTAACATGCTCTCTTGGAAGTTTGGAACTATAAGATGCTAATAATGCTTGTTTGCTTTGCAGTTGTTGTCAGAGGCTCGTGTCATTACTCAGATGGCCAATAATCCTCAATATTCAGGGTTGCAGGTAGCTGTGCAAAGAAAGTTTTATTTAAGCATCATGTGGTCAACAAGCTTTAGAGATAATTTATTGTTCTTATGTTTCTCAAGGAGTTTTTTTTTTTTTTTTTATTGTTAATTTTCTAACTGGTTTGGTCTTTAGCAATATTTGTAGTCATTTGAAGCTTTTACTTTTTATCATCATTCCATTTAGATTAATGGACTCATGGCATCCAAGCTTCATGAGTTCATGCATCAAGGCTTGCCTCTATCTTGACGGTTTCTTATTAAAATAAGAACCTGGGTTTTGTATTGTTAGTAGCTCTCAACCATCACAAAGAGATTTCTACTGTAAATGTAATGAAACAGGCTGATTAGTCTGCCCATACTAGCTTATACGTAAGATTTACCCTTTACCATTTCTAAGACTCACATTGCAACGCGTTATGTGGCTAGTAATTTGTGGGTCATTTTTGGTACTATTTTGGATCCTGCTCTTAATCATTGACCCTTACCAATTTTAGTGTCTGGTAGATTTAAAAAATAAATACCAAGTTCATTTTTCTTCTTCTCTCTGCTTCTGGTCTTACAAAATAGAACTTTGTGGTTTAAATATTGGGGCTGTTTCTGACTTGCTTGCTGTCGCGGGACATGAAATCCTATCCACCAGATAGGTATTTAGGAGGAATTTGGATTTGAATTTCTCCAAATCCAGATCATACCATTTGGACAAAGTTTTTGCTTGGTATTTGGATTTGGGTAAATGTAAATCCGCCCCTAGATCTTAGATCAATAATTGTGAAGATTTGAAATAACACCCTATCCTAGTTATTTCAAATCTTCAGCCACTGCACCTTTAACCAATTCTCCAAGATCAGAACCGCTACCTTTCTCCACGAGTCCTCTGTCTCTTTGCTCTCACTCTTCTCTCTGTCACTCTTTTCTCTCCAAACTTTCTTTTCATCGTTCTATGTATTCCTTCTCTCTCCTCTCTTTGGAACCTTTATCTCTCAACCTCTGATCCTCTTCCCTATCACTAAATGTCAGAAGATCAGATGTAACAAAGCTTGGGGAATGGTTTTTGTCAGAGAGGGTTGTGTATGCAGATTTGCCATGGTGGGGGCCCAATTCGCTGGATTTTTCTTTGAAATCTTTTGGTACACTTGTAAGCAAACAACACAATTTCAAATACACAAATTTCAATTGCACAGATTTTGCATTCTTCAGATTTGGAATTGAAATCCAAATCCAAATCCTGTTTCCAAATGGGGCCTTAATGAATTCACTAAGTTTATTATCTTTTTATGTAGTTTATATTTTAATATTCCCTGAATGTTTATTACCCATTGATTAGGGCTGTCATTTTTCCATTGGCTTTCTATATGTAGGAAAGGGTGCAGTTAAAAAGCTGATGAATGCAATAAATACCTTTCTTATGGATCCATATCATCAATTTTTTCTTTTCTTTTCATTCCTGCCATTATTCTACATGTCATACTTTTTGATTAACGTTAGAATTAAATTTCACCTTTCAAAAGGATGAAAGCCCTTCATTTCATTTAGATTTTCAAAATAGCTGCTGGTAAATTATTTCTTATGCTTTGCGTATTAATTTCTCCTCTGTTTCCCTTGGATAGCCTCTTCGGCCTCCTATGGTTGGTCCTGTGGATGCTCCTCGAAGTATGCCGTCCATGGGTTTTCAAGTAAAACATTCCTTCTTGATGAGTTTGTGTGTCACCTGTATGCATAGTTTTAGTGAAAAATAAAATTAATTCTCTGCCATTTAATTTTATGCTACAGTTCCGGCCAGTAGTTCCAGCACCTCATTCGCAGGAGTTCATTCCTGTGGCTTCTCAAAATTTTCAGCATGTCGGAAGAGGTGTTCCACCAATGAATGTTAGACTGCCTCCTCCAATTCACCAACCTCAGTTTCCGCAACCAGTGCAGCAGTTACCTCCAAGATCTGGTCCACCAGGCCATGGTATGCTGCCACAGGCAATTCCCTTACCAGTTGCTCAGCCCATCAGGAACTTTGCACCTGAATTGCCTGTACCTCAGCCTAATGTGCTACCTCCAAATAATGTCATGTCTAACTTAAGTGCCCCACGGCCACCTCTTTCTTCATCATATACTGTAAGTTTTCAAATTGTGGTTGTTGTTGTTTCTTTTCTTTATTTAATTATTTTTTTTTCATCCTTTTGAAACACCTTTAGGCCTTTAATTCATAAATTGCACATATGCAGTTTGCAACTTCTTCTTATGGTCAAATTCCAAGAAGTTTTAATGACTCGAACCAGTATCAGTCTATATCTCAATTGCATGCACCAAATGTTTCATCCGAGGGACAAGTTAGGTTATCATCTGATAGCCAGTCTGCTGTTGCTTCTGTACCTTTGCAGCCCACTGGTGAACGACCTTCTGTCACCACTTCAGTTGCTCCAGTAAGAAGTTTGTTTTCTCATTCGCACCTAGTTGCCATGTTGTTTTTCTAGATAATGCTCATTAATTTTCAAACTTTCAGGAAGCCAGCATCCAGCCTATTTCTCTTGGAGGGAATCCAGCAGAGTGGATTGACCATAAATCTGCTGATGGAAGAAGGTAGTGATTTCAAAGCCATTCTCACACTTCAATTAATGAGAATGTTGAGCTTTAGTGATTTTTATGGTTGCTAGTCTTCAACTTGGAAGGATCACTTTTGCTAATCCAACAGTATTCTGTTACATGAACTCTACAGGTTTTATTACAACAGGAGGACACGATTATCTACTTGGGAGAAGCCTTTTGAATTGATGACACCACTGGAGGTGAGTCATACAAGGAACAGTTTTTGATATATTTGGTGGAATGTGAGCTTTTCTTTGTGTGCCCTGGTTGTTGCTGTTCTGGCTGGGTTTGAATTATTAAGTTACTTATATTCAATTATCATTTCCTTTCCCGGCCTGTTATATAACGTCAGTATTTTATGCAAGTCTTGTGAAAGTTAGTGAAATGGTTCATGGCAAGAGTTTCTGTCAAGCATGCAACCACGAGTTTGTAGTTTTCATTGTGAGGTTTCCATTATCTATAGATTGGATGAACCGCATAATAGCTTTTCTACTTTCTCTAAGATTATTCTGTACAACTTTATCTATTTGCTTAAGTATGGTAAATATTCCTGAAAATCGTGTTGGTTCACCACTATTCCTAAGTTTTAGGCTGTTAGGATGTGAATGGAATATTTTCTACATATTTAAACACTCGCTTGCATGTGTCGGCCCCTCTCCACTAGTATAGAGCCAACACGTGGAACAGACAGTGGGAACCTGCTGTTGTAATTATTTAAGCTCTAGATCTCATGCATTCATATCCCAGTAGGTGTTGGTTAATCACTATTCCCCAAAGTTAAAGCTGTTAGAATGTTGGCCCTTTTTTAATGATAATGTTCTAAACAAGGAAAAAGTTACTTTGTATTACCACCATTATTCTAATTCTCTATTTGTGTTGATAATTGGAAAAGCTTACACCTGTACAAAAATGATATATTCGTTCTTTGGTTGTAACTAAATATTTGGATGTTTAGATTGAGAGAAATGAAGAGAAGAGGAGAGATGAGAGAAGTTCTAAAACTTTTTTCATTGGATGATGATTAAATATGGAGAGAGATGGAGAGAGCTGACTTGTAGAGCCTCATCTTTTTTTACTGGTTCAGTTTTGTTTTCTCCAAAACTAGGGAGTTTTGGAGAGCTAATGAGATCTATGTTGTTAGATTAAACATTTTCTTGATTAAAGTATATTCTCTATGTTTCTCTTCTATTCATCCAAACAAGAGAACTTATTAATCCAGTCGCACCTTTTCTCTTTCTCTCTTAACTGATTGCCAAACACATTGTTGAATAAACAGTTACATTTGTTTTCTTTTGAATGACTTGTATTACTCGAAGTCTCTCTCTCTCCCCTCCCTGTACATATCCAGAAATATGCCCCTATTTGCATTTAGAATATTTAGAATGTAATGCATGCTGTTTGCCTGTTTCTTGGCATGAATTTTCATGACATTTACTGACATCTGAGTAGTAAATTTTAACACGAAATGAATCTCACCATATTCAGTGATGGTAATAGTTGTGCCTAATCTTATAGGCTGCATACATGTTCTGGTAAAGCAGTCAGATGTTAATTCGTTGTTATATTGCTAATCTTTACGGTTTGATGTACTTCGAAGGTATTCCCTTTTGGTAAGGACTTCAAAGGTACTATCACTTGTTTTCTGTTGTGTTTTATTCGCATTAGTCCAAAGAAAAAGTGTTGATGATTTTTTTTTTAATTCCTTTAAAAGTTTTTCCTTTTTTTTTTTTACCTTACTTTTGTTATATTCTTTATCCATTCATGCGTTGGGTGACTTCAATAGCTCTAAAGATGCTTACAGGTACGTGCCGTGCCACTATTGAGAGGTAGGATATGCTGTGGGTCTTTGCTGCTTGCTCTACCTACTATATAGCTTGAATGTTAGTAATTCTGTCATTTTGTTACTTGTTTTTTTAATGAATCTCTGTGAAATCATATGTTTGATTCTTTTGCTTAAATTACCAATTTTTTTTGTGCTTTAGACAGTGATATTACATCAGCACATTCTTTAGACTAACCTTGTTCTTTCTTCTTATACACAAGTGACTTCGTTTTTGGTCTCAAATTTCTGGCTTTGATAGCTTTGTCACCCCTTCATTCTCTACAAATTTTTTGTCTTATGTGTGGAGCAGAAACTGAGTTCTTTTTTCTTTCCTTTGAGTTTGAAGGCTTTTTTTTTTTTGACTCTTCCCATTTAGGCTGTGTCCTTTAATGATCTTGTGTAGTCTTTAGTATCGAAGAGGATAAGAAAGTTGATGTTGACTGTAATAATTGGAATTCCGAATTACAAGGGATTTTCAGTATGTTGATGTTGCATGTTGGGCAAGTTTTTATAAAGTAGTATATGGTGAGGGTTTTGACCAAGGGAGGGAGTTATTTTTTTCATTAGACAGTCTGAGGTGAAATCCTTCCTTATTAATTTTGAATTAGCTTTTCTCTTGTGCCTTGGGGCTAGGATAAGTAATATAGCTTGCATTTGAGTTGTAATGTCGTATGGTTTTCCACTTCCATCATCTCCATGGTATTTTCTCATAGAGAGAGAGAGAGAGAGAGAGAGGGATTAAATTGTGCTCATATTGATTTTGAGCACAGTTTTGATGACTATAAACGTCACTATTCTTTCTTGTGATTATGCTGTTCATGTTCTAGTTTTTCTGTCAGAATCTTGGTTAGTAATGTTTGCCATTATTAGTTCATGCTGGACTGTCGTTTTTGTATTTTTTTCCTGTTCCTGCTTCTTTATTAATGCAGCTACCTTTTGACCTTTAAGCTCCTTTCTTTTTCTAAGTTCTTATTTGGGAGAATATCTTGTTATACAGATTTGACTTATTTAGTTTTTTCCTTGGACAGAGGGCAGATGCATCAACTAACTGGAAGGAATTTACCAGTCCTGATGGAAAAAAGTGAGTAATGGATATTGGCTCCTTTATAGTAGTCATTGGTGTGGCTTATGAGTTCTGTTGTCGTTTGTGTTTACCTCGTCATACTTGTAAATGCTGCAGGTATTTCCACAACAAGGTCACTAAAGAATCAAGATGGACTATACCTGAGGAACTGAAGGTTTATTTCCGTCCTGTCCATTTTTGCCACCCACCAATTCATATATGTTTTCCCATTTTCAGGATTTTCTCTGTTAACTTTTTCTTTTTCTTTTCTCTTTTGCAACTTTTGCTTTAAGTTGGCCCGGCAACAAGTGGAAAAGGCATCGGTCAAGGACATTCCTCAGGAGATGCCTGTAAATCATCACACCACAGTATCAGTTTCTCCCCCTGTAAGTGAAGCTCATACATCAACCACTACTGCTCAAGTAGCATCAAGCCCTGTTTCGGTGGCACCTGTTGTTGCCACTAGTGATGTTCAAACTTCCACAGTTTCAAGATCATCTGCCTCACCTGTTGTGGCTTCTCCTGTAAAAGAAAATGCTGATGGAGTTCAGATACCTGCTGTTACACCATCTTCTGATGCTTTTGAAAATGCTGAAGCTGCTGTCACAGTCAACAATACTGCTGCAGAACTAATGTACCATCATCTAACTGCTTTTAAGTGCTTTCATTTTCTTTTGTAGGTGGTATATGGAGTATGTTTTCTGAACTTTCTTTTGCTCATTTTGTAGGGAAGATCCAAAGAATTTACCAACTCAGGAATTTGTTAATTCTTCCGAGGAAGTTCATGTACAGGAGAATAAGGTAATTGTTTGGTTTGTCTTGTAGTTTTGATATTGTATTCTTGTTATGCTTTCTAGCAACTTGATACAGTGAAGCCTTGCAGGAACCTACAAATGATGTGACAGGAGAGAAAATTAATGACATTGCATCAGAAGAAAAACCAATTGATCCAGAACCCATAAGTTATTCAAATAAGCTGGTATAAAAATTGTAGCTTCTTTCATTGTTAATTTCCTGCCAATCACCTCAATATTTACCCTTTTTCTTTCTTAGGAAGCTAAAGATGCATTTAAAGCACTCTTGGAGTCTACCAACATTGGGTCTGATTGGACTTGGGATCGGGTAATTCGATAATTTCGTACGACTCTGTTTTTTGTATATATGTTAATTTACCTGAAATAACGCTCAATTTATCAGGCCATGAGAGTGATAATTAATGACAAAAGATATGGTGCTTTGAAAACACTTGGAGAGCGGAAGCAGGCTTTTAATGAGGTAAGTCTTTTACATGGTTGTGTGAATAAAAGAATTACGTATACCCAGTAATTGTTTCATGGAATTTGATCCTGGGAGGAGGTGTAGTAATGTCTTAGTTGTAATCATACTACTCTCAAGCTTTCGCCCCATGCATTTGTTATTTGACAGACTGGTAGTACAATTAAATCATGACTGGCCCCTTTTGTTATTCTTATACAACTATAGCTGTTATTCTTCAGTCCCTTTCACAGTATATTATTTTTTTATATAACTTTCCATCAGCAGTTTGCTACATTGATATCCTTGTAATTGTTGCCTCTGGTGATAATTCTAAGATCAATATGGCTATAGTAATCACTTTTTTTTTTTTGTTATTGTGCTTCAGTTTGTGGCCCAAAGGAAAAAACAAGAGGTTGAGGAGAGGCGGATCAAGCAGAAAAAAGCACGTGAAGATTTTACAAAGATGTTGGAAGTATGTTATTATTTGCTATTGGAAATTTCTTTCTTTTCTGCATAGAATGAATGGACCATTATTTTCTTATTTGTCTTGAAATCCTTGCAGGAATGCTCAGAGTTAACATCATCCACAAGATGGGGGTTCGTCTTCGTCTTTCCTTATTGACTTTCTTTATTCAATTCAAGCAATATTACGTAACAGGCTTTCGTGTGTGTGTGTGTATTAATTTGTTCAGTATATAATACTGATGGTAAATCTCTATATCATTCAGCAAATTAGAGAGCATATTTGAAAATGATGAACGTTTCAAAGCAGTTGAAAGAGAGAGAGACCGCAGGGATTTGTTTGATAGCTATTTGGAGGAACTTCAGAAGAAAGTAAGTTGACTTAGTTCTGCAATCTTAACTGTTTTTATCTGTTTGTGTATTTCTATGGAAGAATGGATGCTATACCCCTTAGTAGCAGAACGTGAAATTGCATTGAGCAACTCTAGGCTCAGATTCAACTGAAAAAATCCCTCCCTCATCAAACTGTGGAATTTGTGTTCACCTACATAAACTCTATACCTGAGTTGACCTACATATAAAGATATGCATTGTGTGCTGACCAACATGAGTTTGTGTTAGTTGTGCCCATGCGTAGATTCATGTATATGAAATTATGAATGCATGATATGCGGGGATATGTTCAAATTTAATCTTGATTTTCTAGCGACTACTCTTAGCTGACAAAAAAGAGCTTCACGTACGCCCCACCTCATAATTGGGTTTTTTCTATCATGAGGTTATCTGTCCTGTCATTGAAACTATTCGACCAAAATTCTCATTGAAGATAAGATATAAAATTAAAATATGGGAAGTGTTTTGAGGCATATAAATTGGCATGCACATGTTTATATTATCATTTGCTAATGTTGAAAAATGAAAATTGTGGATTCTCAAGAATCTTACTGATGTTGAACTAAATTTTGGTCAGGAAAGAGCAAAGGCACAGGAGGAACGTAAGCTCCATATAGTGGAGTACAGACAATTCTTGGAATCTTGCGACTTCATCAAGGTTCTCTTTTAGTATGGTTCTCATGTATTCATGGAAGTTTTGTTTTGCCACCAAAATTTATGCATTTTGGCATTTATCTTGTCATTTAGGCAAGCAGCCAGTGGCGAAAAGTTCAAGATCGCTTAGAGGCTGACGAACGGTGCTCACGTCTTGAAAAAATTGATCGTTTGGAGATTTTCCAGGTAATTTTCCTTCTGTAGCCAATGATAGTTCAACTGAGATGTTGTACCTTATATAAAAATGTGGTCTCAGGAATATCTACGGGATCTAGAGAAGGAAGAGGAAGAGCAGAGGAGGATACAGAAGGTTCTTTACTGTTTGACTTTGTTTTTAGTTATTCAATTGTAAATGGGCAATTCCTTGATCTGGTATTTTTTTGGAGAACAGGAAGAATTGAGGAAGGCAGAACGTAAAAACCGTGATGAGTTCCGCAAATTGATGGATGATCATATTGCTGCAGGCACTCTTTCAGCTACAACTCACTGGCGAGATTACATCCTGAAGGTAAATAGACATTTTCCTTTTATGAAAAGAATTTTCTGGTGATTGTGGCAAATCGTGCTTTTGTATTATCTCATGTTATTGTTTATTTTATTTTTACTTTCATTTTCTTTTAGGTTAAAGATCTACCTGCATATGTAGCAGTGGTATCAAACACCTCTGGTTCAACTCCAAAAGATTTATTTGAAGATGTTATTGAAGAGCTAGAGAAACAAGTAAGTTAAACTGTACCTTTGTATGGGTAGTGTGAAATATAAACTATAAATCTACCTTTTGCAGTCCAAAATCTAAACTATGTCCTGCTTTCCATATTAATTTACGGGTTCAAGGTTCCAGTTTTTAGGTCATTTTGTTTTCTAAAGTTTTGATGTAAAAGCAATTTTGTAATCACTTTAACTTTCTTTCCTGTGACAATATTTTTACGTTTTTTATATGCATATGTACGACCTGTACTGGTTTTGTTTGAGCTATATGGTCAGTTGCTAACAAAAAAAAAAAATCTGCCAAACTTTTTCACAGTATCAAAGCGACAAAATTCGAATAAAAGACGTGGTGAAGTCGGGAAAGGTATGATTGGTCAGAATTTTCGGGTTTCTGTTTTATATTATCTCCAGATTTAATGTGCTGTGGTTGCTTTTAGATTGTGCTTTCATCAACCTGGGACCTTGAAGCCTTCAAAACTGCTATATCGAATGATATTGGCTCTCCACCCATATCAGATGCAAACTTAATGGTACGTAGACTTCAAAACTATTTAACAAAGATGATTCTATTTGAACTGTACAATTCTTTAATGGATATTGGCTTTCATTTTGCGGTCCCTGATCTTAATAATTTGGACAAACGCATGGATCTGCTACCAAAATATCTTGTTGTTCAATGATTTTAAAGTTTTCGGCTGAAGCTATGGTTGGGGAAGCCAAGTGGACATTGGCTGGTCAACCCAACATTTTTAGGCAACAACCATACTGTTTTTGAAAATTCTAAAATAAGTGTTGATTGAAAAGTGCCTACGCTTGTATCTAGGCTGTATAACTTCAACTTTAATCCATATAGTCCTTAGTCACGATGTAGCTACAATTTGCAAATCTTCAATCTTTACTCTTCCCCGATAAATGTTAGATTATAAACTTTGCATTGCCTTGGGATAAGGTAGTTTTACTCATCCATTATCAATTTATGTAATGTGAGAATAGGAAACATAGGAAAACTCCCTTGTGAAACTATACTCTCTTATATTGTGGATTCAAGTGTTGAGAACACTGAGTGCTTCGCTAGGGCAGTTGCCATATGGCAAGGAAAAGGGAAATTCTGTTGATAAGATACCATTCTTATGGATATGTTATATTTTGTATTTTATTCGATTTTTTACTGGAGTTTCTGTGCTGGGTCATTGTACTGTTTCTATGTGCTACAATCTGATATTCTACTGCCTTGCAGCTAGTATTTGAGGAGCTAATGGAACGCGTGAGGGAAAAGGAGGAGAAAGAAGCTAAAAGGCGTAAACGTCTTGCAGATGATTTCTTTCATCTCTTATCTTCTATGAAGGTGCAGCAGGCTGTGTGCCAACTTAAGATTTTTTGTGTTATATTTTTTATACTCTTTTTTTTCCTGGACTATTGCCATTTTTCCTGTAACTCCTGTTTTAGGAGATGGGGAGGAGGGCAAACTTTAGTCATCAATCTGATTCATTATTTGTTACAGGAGATAACTCCATCTTCTAAATGGGAGGACTGTAAATCACTTCTTGAAGTTAGTTCAGAGTACAGGTACCATTTTTTAGTAACTTGAACCTTGAATTTTTTTGTTTTTGTTTTTTTGTTTTTTTTTCAAATAGCTATTATTGCTCTCAAGGTTTTAGGGGAAATGAAGGAAGTTTTAAAGGAACTAGAATTAAAAATATAAAGTGAGGTGTAAGTATCTCAATTCAATTGGATATGTTTGCTATAGCTTTCTTAGTGTTATCCTTTTCTAACTGTCTATTGCATGATTATGTTGCAAATCTTGTTCAGTGCTATTGGTGAAGAGAGCTCATGCAAGGAGATATTCGATAAACACGTAATGCAATTGAAAGAACAAGCAAAAGAGAAAGAGAGAAAACGAAAGGAAGAGAAGGTACTATTTCAGCTGAATGACATTACTGTGGATAACTTTATATATCTACCATGTGAACTTTTGTTCTCCTTCCCCTGCAGAATTTTTGTCTAAAGATTACTACTTGTTTCACATTGGAATTGTTATTAAGCCTGTGGTTGATGTTGTTTCAATGTTTGCTTGATGCGCCGCCCCCCCCTCCATTGGTTGTCTTCTCTTTCTCGTCCTTTTGAAAAAAGAAAACACGTCAGGATAATTATTTGGTCTGTTACACATGCTGCTCTTGCGTCTAAGATAACTTCATGGTAATTGTTTCTTCTAAGGTGGTATGAGGATTTGAAGAGTACATGATGTGGTTTGGTTGTGGAAAGTTCCATGGCTTCATGGTTCAATATGTTTCTAGTTTACAAGGAATCCCAAAAGTCTAATTGATAATACGGTAAAGTACATGGCCTAGATGCATTGGGATGATGTAAAAGATTCATTTTCACATTAACGGACCTCTAGAGTTTTAGAATGGGTGTACTCAGTTGATTACCAAGTATTTGCTATTCAGGCTTCTAATGAAAGAGGGAAAAAGGAAAAAAAAATGTGGTACTTAGTTGCCATATCTGCAGTTTTGGTGGTAACTGGTATGAATCTGTGGATGATTAATTGCGAACTAATGCTTGATACTACTTGTCAACTTCTGTGACTTTCATGTATTACCTAATTCATTTATATGAACCTTGATGCAATGAATTTCTATTATCTTTTCTGCAGGAGAGGAAGGAAAAGGACAGGGAAGAAAGAGAGAGGAGAAGGTCGAAGCAGAGAAGGGAAAGAGGGGTAGGATATGAAAGAGATAAAGAGGATCACCTTATGAAAGACGGAGAAGACACTGAAATTATTGACATAATGGAGGTTAATGATTCCAAAGAGAAAAGGAGATCAGGAAAAGACGATGATAAGAAACATAGGAAGAGGCATCAAAGTGATGAAGACCATCAAACAAATGGAAGTGAGAATGATCGGTCTAAAAGGTCTCATGGATCTAGCAGCGACCACAAGAGATCAAGACGGGTATGAGTATGATGAGAAAAAATTCATTTCCTGCTCACTTTATTTGTTACATTTAACAGTGATCTGAATTCTTTACATTGTTTTCATTTGTGAATGCATGCAGGCATCTGGTCCTGAATCAGATACTGAAAGCAGACACAGACGACATAAGAGAGATCACCGCAATGGTTCTCGGAGAAGTGGTGATCATGAGGAGTTAGAAGATGGGGAATTTGGCGATGTTGGGGAAAGTCGGTAGTTATTCATCCAACATATTACTTACCTTTTAGTTAACCTGTTCTGACTTGTGAGAATATATGTTTACTGTACAATCTTTGAACTTCTAGGGCTATGTCATGTGTTATATAGACATATATTAGATAGGCATGCAGAATCACATTTGCAATATGTAGCCAGCAGTTTACTCCATATTTAGATGACTTCCTGTGATTAAATGTTATCTTGGAGAAAAGAAGAAATTATCTGGTTTTTTTTCTTTCCCTGTCCTTTTCCTATCACAAGTATAAAGATATAACCTTCTGTGCTATGAAGCTATGACCTTTACAATGAGGTGGGCAATAGAGAAGTTTGATTTTGAAGCAATTAAGAGAAACCAACTCTTTCCATTTCACCACATTTATTAGTAAGTTGAAGTTCTTGATAGGGAGCTCATAGCTTTGGCTTAAGACTGCAAGATTCAAAGGACGACTAAATCTATCCAAATCAAGAAGAAGCTTCTTTCATCGCCAATTGTCATGCTTTAGATTCCTACTTTTCTTTTTAATACTTTAACGCCAGCCAACCACACCCAACAGCCAACAACTAGTTAACGTTAAAAGAATACATCATTCTTATATAAAACAAGTAATCCATATTAAATGTATTGGCGAGTTACCACAAAATTCTGGATCACGGTGACCAGGAAGTTTCCGATTGACGTCGGAGGAAGGAACAAGCCTTTATGGTGAACTGTTTAGATTAGTTTACCATTATATAGAAACCTCCATGTCGATATATGTAGGAGAATTTGTGAACTATCATGTGATTCTAGATGAATCTGGTAGTGTATGGTTCTGGAACATGTTGGTATAGTTTTATCAACGACGTGTTTCAGGTTTGTCAACGCGGATGTTTATCAGTCCGTGACCAAGTATGTATTCTAGTTTGTATGGTTCACATCGCAAAGCTGCTGCTGACGGCGCCGAATAGTATGGACTGTCTACTATGTTTTTCAACACTTAATCAAATAAAAACGAGTTGACCAAGCCTATCAATATATATGATGAAGATCATAACAATACTTGAAATTACACTGTCGGTAATACGAGTTGGAATGGTTATGGATTGCTTGATTTAGATTTTGGTTAATGTACTCTCATTTATATAACCGTTTTTAGAGTATTTAAGTCGGAGATTGAGTAGCATGATACAATATCTCATTTACTAATCATATTACATATCACTTCTTTCCCAATTGAGACAAATTTCTGATTTACTTATGATTCTACTTCACTAAAATATCATTAGATGTATGCTGTTGTTTCTAATTTGTTGATTTAGTGTTACATTTTGGTATGAAAAGAAGAGAAAAAAAAAGTTTGTGCTCGTGACACACTTATTCAAACTAATATTATCCTGTAAGTGAACCTTAGTACTATAATATAGTATCATTCGTCGATACAACTTTAGTTTCAATTAGTTATTGGAAACCTTATGATCTACTTTTATCAAATTCTTGAGCCCTAGGTTTACTTATTTTTAGAATAAAAATTACATTTTTCAGATCATTACAACATATATAAATACATAGAAAAATTATTTTGGTTCATCTTTTATCCAAACATGAAAAAAAAAAACAACGGTTTGATTCTAACTAAAAAAAATATGTGCTGGCTGCTAGACATATATAATAAATCTAAAAAATGAAATTGTAGCAATTATTTTAAAGAATTAGGTGAATTATCCTCATAACCTTGATTAATCTTCAGCTCAAACATGAAAAGCTAAAAACCAAAAGCACGATTCCAGGTAAAATATACGTGGGCCACTACACACATTTTGCATTTTTTATTTATTATTATTTTTTTTCTGCAGCAACCGCTTTAAATAATTAGTAAATTCCACCTAATAATCTTTTGGAAATTTCTGAAAATGGTCAACGACATACGCCGAAATGAATCATTCATCTCATTTCTTGAATTCCACATTTGCCCTTCAACTCCTATATATACCCACCATTCCACACTGTCCATCATCAACCCTCTCTCACCAGTTTATAGCAGCAGCTCATCGTTTTATATAATCGAATTGCAGATCAAACCATGTCGTCTTGCAAGCTCACCAACCTCTGCATCGTCGTCGCCCTCCTCCTCTTCCTCTCATTAACCTCCACAGCTCGGGAGATGCCTTCTTCTCCAGATGTTAGTACAATGAAAGTACAACCTGAGGTAATAACTTAATTAAGCTAGCTTTTTCGATCTGTCATGTAGTCAATCACTTAGTTTCTGGTTTTCTAACTTTGTTGTTTCTTGATCTGTTGTTGTGTTTAGGGGTTGAAGGATGCTCAAGTCGAAAAAGTGATGGCGGAGGAGAGCTGCGAGGGAGTTGGAGAAGAAGAGTGTCTGATGAGAAGAACTCTTGCTGCTCACATTGATTATATCTATACACAGAAGAACAACCCTTGAAATTTATACGTATCTTCTCTTTTAATCAATTTTTGTGTAGTACATGTATTCGATCACGTATGTACTTGATTTGCATCATTGTATTGATGTTGCTCGATCGGGTTATTTTTAGGAAGTTTCCTGTGTAGTACTATGGCTAGTGTATAAATGATATCGAGATCACATATATATATTGTTCCATACACGGAATTCTTCAATTTCTGGTTATTTTATTCACTGTGTGTTCCTCGATCTCAATTTCATTTGCAATACATTGGACCAAGCTTGAAAGAATTAAACAGAATAGTTAATTTCTTTTGGTTTTATCTTCATAGTTTTGATTGTATAAAATTTAACATCACATCAGATACTACATGTTTAAAACTAAATATGAATTATGAATTCACAGAACCAGAAACAACCAAGCTCAAAAAGAACCTAACCTACAAACATTATCTGCGTACTGTCACAAACTAAAGCCGTGCCTTCATAAAGCACATTGAATTTGATCAAAAAGCGGTTTTAGAAAAATGGGTGGATATAAGAAAAAGTTGATGTCAGACGGTCCAACTGCATGTAATAGCCAACTCAACAAACTCCATCTAAACCCACATGAATGGAATATGAGAATGTGACCAAAAAACACCTCGATCCGATTTATAACAACGAAATTCTTCAGACTATGATATAAATACAGATGTATAGAAAATGGAAAATGTTAGCGCAATAATCGACATATAGAAGCGGATCATGGTGTTTCAATCTATTCCTCTATCCTCCATTGTTAGTGATGGATGAGATCAAAAATGTATGTAGGGAGTAGATTAAGATATGTACCACATCTAAAACTAATTATCCTGGCTAAGCTAGAATACAAAAACATCTGAGACAAGAACATGTGATGTCTGTACAATGTCTGTATCAGTATAATACAGCGATCTGTCATAGAAATTATAGTAAATCAGTAATTGTTGTTAATTACTAGCTAGCTAGCTTATTTCCAAACTGCATTATCATGAAATAATTTAAGTAGCCAACCTAAACGTACTCCTTTGTCCACTTAAAAGTTAAAACAAGTGTACCTTAATCAGTTAATCCTCGCCATAATTTGAATGGACATAATCATACATATAATGTCCATACATTCACGATAGACATTATTTTTAATTGTATGCTGATCATCACCATCATGATGTTTTAAGCATGGCAAGCATGAACATATCATCATGATAATATTTGGTAGAATCCTATATATTAGGGACCCATGTTATGGGGAGTATTATGATGACTGGTATTATTCAACCAGAAAACTTTATCAATTAAGTGAATCCTATTCATACCACATGTTTTTGTGGGCTTCAGAAGTTGTGGCTGGCATAACTACCTAATGGCTAATGCAGACGGCTATGTACTTGTATATGTCAACTTCATGTATGTCAAATGAGAATTTAAGTTCGACGATTATCAATTAAGTTTAAGTTTGAAACTTTGAAAGCTAAATTTACGATCTAACACCAAGGAAAATTCTATAATGTGTTAACGTATGACATGCATACAATTGCCTTAAAAGTGGTAAAATGAGTCCTCAAAATAGTAATATTAGTCCTTAAAGTGTTAACATGAGTCCTTAAAGTGGTAAATTTTCTTAGTTACCACATGAGTCCTCAAAATAGTAATATTAGTCCTCAAAGTGGTAACATGAGTCCTTAAAGTGGTAAATTTTCTTAGTTTACCATATGAGTCCTCAAAATAGTAATATTAGTCCTCAAAGTGGTAACATGAGTCCTTAAAGTGGTAAAAATAGTTGATGTATGAGAAATGTTAACATACCATAGCTTTACCCCTAACACCAATTTTATATTAACATGAAGTTTTTAAGAGCATTTTTAGTGATGTTATCTATTTTTTTAGTCAAATTTTAGTCAAAGTAGTTAAAAATTCATTTTGGCTAACCATTATTAAAATACGTCCGCATCAATTATCTCTAATGTAGCTTGTTTTTTATTTATTTTATTTATTGAATGAAGAATAAAATAGTTTAAATGTATTCATAATTTACATACAATAATTTAAAATAAATGTTTTAAATTCACAAATATAATAGAAAGTCTCATCTCTATCTAAGAGCGAGCTAGCAAAAAGTTAAAATGAAGAGCCACTTAAAGGCATCTATCTCCAAGAGACTACTTATTTCAAAATAAATTTAATATTTAGCTAATTTTAGGCCAAAATTCTACTCCATCCAGCAGAATACTTAAACAAAAGTTAAATACAAAAGTTAAATTTAACTTTTGCTAAATTCTCTAGCTATATTTATCTAGAGATGAGAGATAATTTAACTAAAACCTAAATTTAACTTGGAATTTAGGTATTCTGCTGGAGCATAACTCAATAGCTAACTAGTTATATTTCACTTTTAGCTACTTTTAGCTATGAATATAAGTATCACTGTTGGAGATGGAAGAGTCTTGTGCAGCTGCTAAAATTGACAAAAACTAAACATGATGAATAACAATTTATCATAAATATGGAACAATTCATTATCTGTACGTATCTAGAACATAGTTGAAATGCAAAGTGGTCTTATCATGCCGTACAATATTCTTTCATGTACATAAGGTAATTCAATAAGGTTGAATTCTCAGTTAGGTTTTGACAACCTAACATCAAAATCTCTCTCTCTCTCTCGATACACACGTACACACTACCTCATCGTTTGTCAATGGGCGTAGCTAGGGGTAGTCGAGGAGGGTCAATTGACCCCGCTCACTTTAGCCTCTAAATTCAGTTATGTGATGTTTCTAGTTTCACATAACTTATAAAGCCTTCGTTGACCTCTCTAATTTTTTCCAAATTTTATGACTTTCTATTATTTTTTATTTATTTATTGGTAAACTATCCCAATTTTCTAATGAATTTAAGCCACAACATACGAAAAACCATATAACTATCATTTATTGTTTCTTAACTACAAAAATTCAATTCTTTTATACGTAAAGTTAAGTGAGCTATTTCGAATAAATTTTTAACTCTCCTTAATAGAATTTCTCGTTACCCCACTATGGACAGCTTCTTTTTCATGTGCAGTTCCGAACCATAACCTAACGCGTTAGATATATATTCGATAAAATCGATATGATTCCCTCTTGATACACACACTTCCATATCAGTGCGTCTCTTTTGACCTTACAGCTAGGGCATGCAGGGAGTGCTTGCATGGTCCCATGCATGGCTCAAACATTTATTACGAAGAGTCATCAATCCCACATGTGGCTAGTACCCCATTTTGGTTGAAAATTATCCCAAGCATCTATATAGCATTCAGACTTGTGTATGATCAGCATTGCATTCCCGAGTTGTGGTTTACACGGCAGCAACGAGGTACGTAAACATCTACCACAGCATCATATCAGAGTGATCTAATATTACGTACAGCTGAGGAGTTGAGAGCTGAGGTCGATCACAAATTATCATTAATATCAATGGCCGGTGACAGGCCTGGTCTGGGACGTATGCATGGGCCTGGTGATAGCTCGATCTATACCGATACGTGTACGTCTGTATGTTCTGTATGATGATAATGATCAACTTATGCAGGATTATTCTTTCCATAAATCGTTCAACTGCGTACCGTTACGGGCAAAAATTCTATAAATGGACAGCCTCTAGCACCTGTGCAGTTGTTATTAATTATGAGCTCTAGTTCGAATAGGAATTGTGTCATCCCCCCATTGTTACTTGTTTCTTTCACTTTAAAAAGCCCGACTTAGACAGAAGATATATAGGTGTTGCTCAGTCGATCAGTACTTCTATATGTACATATGCCCTTCTGTTGAGGGATGTTCTATATATTTAAATGAGTGACATGCAGATGGTTAATAATTATATATTGTCCTTAATTATGAGTTCTGGTTCATAATAGGAATTGTGTCATCCCCCCATCGTTACTTGTTTCTTTCACTTTAAAAAGCTCGATTTAGACAGAAGATAGGTGTTGCTCATTCGATCAATACTTCTATATGTGTATGCCCTTCTGTTGAGGGATGTTCTAGCTATTTCAATGAGTGACATGCAGATGGTTAATAATTATTGTTCTTAATTATGAGTTCTGGTTCATAATAGGAATTGTGTCATCCCCCCATTGTTACTTGTTTCTTTCTCGTTAAATAGCCCGACTTAGACAGAAGACAGGTGTTGCTCACTCGATCAGAGTACTTCTATATATATGTACGTGCCCTTCTGTTGAGGGATGTTTTATTTTAATGAGTGACGTGCAGATGGTTAGGGTCCATTGAGAAATGTGATATTTGGTGTTATGAAACGACCTTTTCTAACTTCTAGCTCCCTTTAGGAATTATTTAGCTCAACTTATTTCAACCGTTTCATTATTCAAATATAGAGACAAGCTAGTGTACTGGTGGGTATGAGATACCCTCATTTACAACTATTTGAACAAAAATTTACTAGTATTTGAACCAAAATTACAACATTGAGAACAAAAGTTACCATATTCATTTACACTATTTACATATAATTAAACAAAAATTACAACATTGACAACAAATTTGTTCAAAAGCTTGTAAAAATGTCGTAAGAGGTGTAATTACCATTATTAGAACTAAGATTACAACATTGACAACGAATTTGTTCAAAAACTTGTAAAATGTCGTAAGAGGTGTAATTACCATTATTAGAACTAAAATTACACAAAGTAGGACTCAAATTACAACTTTGACAACAAAATTTGTTCTCACTTTTGTAAATGCGGGTATGAGATACCCACCACTACACTAGAATTTCCCTCAAATATATATTAAGAGTAAAAAAATTGACCATAGATCTAAGAAGACATATAATTTATCAATTCTAGTGCAAAATGCTAATTCGTTTATCTGCTAGGAGCCTAGGATTTACCCTTCTGTATCGCAGACACCTTGATTTGAAGGACATCTTTTGCTGGAAGTCTGAAACTGTTAGAAGATATGCAACCCTCGGAGATCCTCGTTCGACATGCATCTTTATATTGATTCTAAAATTCATGGTTACATATTGGAGATTTACAGGTTTCTATGGGGAGCGCGTCCGATGCTAGATAAAAGCATATCTATCCTAAGCTACCCTCTGTGGACAGAGAGATGAACAAAAATACCAATATAATGTGGACAGAGAGATGAAAAGAAAATCAGTTAATTTGACAAATATGAACCATACTGTCTGAAATTTGACACTAGGGTCATCATTAATTAAGCCTAAATTAAATATAATTTTTTTTGGGCATTGCCCGATAGTTCACTCATCAATTAGGAAATTGAATTTTTCATGTTTTTTGGTTACATTTGAGAGGGTGATGAAACCACTAATCTATCATAGTTTTAACTGAAGACTAGGAAATTGAAGCAGTAATATTGATAATCCTATATTTGAAAGTCTCTACCTCAATCTGTTCATTTTACTGAATAATTGTTCAGAGTAATTCACATCTATAGAGAGCAAAAACATCGTTGCAGATTCATCAACTGAATTGACTCATTCGCTATCGGGATGAGCCTCATGCCTTTGTTTGAAGCTTTTAGCTGATGATTCCACCAGTAACTCCAACTTTTGCATTTGTAATGTTTTCGTTAAGTGTTAGTCTTTTTTTTTTTTCCCTTTGGCGCCAAAATCCACATCAATTCCCGCCAAAAAAAACTCAAAAGCCCATCAGGCCCACACTACAAAACCCAGTATTCCAAGAGAAGATCATAGAGCCAGAAACACACAGCAAAAGAAAGAAGAAAGAAGAAACCAGACATGGGCAAAGAGAAGCAGTATTGGCTTCTGAAAACAGAGCCAGGAGAGTGGTCGTGGGAGGACCAAGCAGCCAATGAGGGCATCACCAAGTGGGATGGAGTCAAGAACAAGCAGGCCCAGAAGTACCTCAAGTCCATGAGCCTCGATGACCTCTGCTTCTTCTACCACTCCGGCGCCAAGGCCCGCCGCATAGTCGGCGTCGTGACGGTCGTGCGTGAATGGTATTCGGAAGGCGAAGGTGGAGATGGCGCGGTTGATGTGAAGGCAGTTGGGGAGATGAGGAGGCCGGTTGACTTGAAGGAGATGAAGGGGGAGGAGGGTCTCAAGGGTTTTGCTCTGTTTCGGCAGCCGAGGCTGTCGGTTGTGCCGGTTTCGGAGGATGTGTGGTTGAAAGTTTGTGATTTGGGAGGTGGGTTTGAAGGTGATGGTGTTGTTGTGGAAGATGATGAATCTGGTGATGAAGGAGATGATGATTGATTAGGAGGGTTTTGTTTTGTTTTTTTGTATCGTAGGTGTTTGTGATAATGCCTCGATGAACCAAGCTACTCTGTATTTTGGAAATAGTTGAATTGGTTCAGATGTCCATTTTGATTTTGTTTGATCGGTTAAAGGGAATTTAAGCATGTAATCAGTAGGTTTAACCTGCACAAAATGTATGCGAATGTGGGAGATTGAATTTTCTAATATGGAAATCGATTTTTGCTTTCTTTTGGTTTTGTCTAAGTTGGAGTTGAAGCAAGTTTGTTTATAATTTGCTCATTCATGACATTTTCAAGTGAAACAGTTGTCTAATATGTGGGTGCATCATGTGATCACAGTCATTGTTGACCTTTCAACGCAGACAAATAAACCTCAAAGTTTTGCTTCTTCTCTTGTCCATATTACATGGTTAGAGTCAACTTCTGCGCTTCTGCTTACACACATGCAATCTAGCTTGGATACGGCGGAGAAATCTGAATTTGATTCTCAAGGCAGGTGCGATCCCATTCAATGAGTTACAAAACTTTGCTCATCCTCAATAGAACATGAAGCTGGTGAAGTGATTTGCTGTTTGCAAAGAACTATGCAGTAGATAAATTCACAGATCTGAATCAAATTCTGAGAAGATTGCAGGAAGATGCCATCCAATGTCTTGTAAGTTACGGCTTGATTCATTACATTACATTACATGCTTTGAGTTTAATTTAGACTTTAATTTAGATATTTCGTGTTTGTGTGACTCTGTTCGTTTTTCATGCTGCGGACATATATTGTCCATTATTGGCTCCTAGCTGGAAAATGAAAACTCTGATTGTTTGTTCACTTAGTTGTTAATTTTGCAGTTTGCAATGATTATGGTAGTTTACAATATTTAGATCTCTTCTGATTTCATGAAAAAGCAAAAATTAAAAGGAAAATGAGGTATTCAAGTTATACTTTCATATACCTTTAAGAAATAAGAACTGGGAACATTCTATTTTCCTTGTAGGTGTTTAAGTTTTGCTTATATATTTGTCAGGTACTCTTTGCTTCCATGTTTGAAAAAGGAGGGAAAATATGCTAATAGATCATTCTTGGATAATGGAAGCAAATTATTAGAGGATCTCATTGCTTCTTGTGATGGCAAATCCAATCCAATACGCCATTTCTCTGCTGATGAACTCATCAGGGCAACCAATAACTTCCATCCGTCTTGCCTTATACAAGAGTGTCGTCCACATGCATTTAGGGGTTCTCTGGGCAACCGATTGGTTATAATTAAGACCATGGAGGCAGCAGATGAAGCTAGGGACGAAGCTATTCGTAACATCGTAATTTCAGTGCAGATGAGCACTCATAAGAATGTTTTGAAATTGTTGGGCTGCTGCTTAGAGTTCCCATTACCAGTTTTGGTGCATGAATATGCAACACTAGGAGTTCTTAACAAGAAAGGAGGTTTGGGGGATGATGAAGCTCTGCCATGGAAAACTAGAATACGAATCGCAAAGCAGGTTGCTAGTGCTATTACTTATCTCCATACAGCCTTCCCTAGACCCATCATTCATAGGGATCTAAGGCCTGATTGTATTCTCTTGGATGAGGACTTTGTTCCCAAATTATGTGACTTCTCATACTCCATAACGATTCCTCCTAAGCAATCACATGTCAAAGATATCGTGAAAGGCACAGTAGGGTATCTTGATCCTGTGTATGTCAAGTCTGCATACATTTCAGAAAAAACTGATGTTTATAGCTTTGGTGTTATTTTACTTGTTTTCTTGACGGGGCGAAAACCCTTCAAAGAAAATCAGAGAGGATACTTTGAATATGAGGACTTCATTCCATATTTGAAGTTACAATTAGCATGTGAGGGCCAAATTCAGACAATTGTGGATCCTAAAATCCTTGAGGAGTTGGGGGAAGGTCATGAGCGAGCACAACAGCAGTTGCATGATTTCTTATCACTGGCATTGTCATGTACCCAACTAGAAAGTGAAGCAAGGCCAGATATGATCGATGTGGCAAAAGAACTCGTACGAATTGAGAAATCTATCTTGCCATCCTAGCTAGCTTTATCCATTACATTTATCGGTCCAATGGTTGTGCACTAAAAGGTTTGTGTTTGAGGCACGTTTGGCTCCTGAAAGTATTACAACTTATGAGTAAGGAGGTGCGTTTTAAGGTGGTGGTGGTGAAGCAGTTGATTAATTATGAGGGGTGTTTTTTTAAGGTATGGTAGGTGTTTGTGATAATGCCTCAATGAACCAATCTCCTTGTATTGTGAATTCTGTTTTATGAAAAATAATAGAATAGAATCACATATTCACATGTCCATTTCGATAGTGCTTGATCATGGAAAGGGGAGAAGGGAATTCGGCATGTAATCTGTAGCCTTCAGTTTTTCCATCTTTTAGATCATAGAAGAATTTTCATTCCTTTTGGGGTTGAGGGTGAAACTAGTTCCGTACATCATTTGCCTTGGACTTGGAGGAACTAATAACACGTAATTCTTTATTGAATTGAATATAAAAAAATAAAAGAAAAAACAGCACAAATTAAGTGTGTGACTGCGAGACCTAGAAGAGAGTTTGCTACTTTGCATCGTTTTGGTTTTTACTTCACTAATTAGGAGCTCGATTTCGAGGCAAGTTCGTTTATATTGTGCTCAATGTTTGTGAGACTTAAAAAGTCAAAACAGTTGACGTCGTTTCGAGTTCATATGATCTCGGTCATTGCACACCTTTCAAAGCACATCAATAAATTCACAAATCTGCTCCTTCTTGTATCAAATGCAAGTCATCTGAAATATAACAGGAAACTGAGGAAGCAAACTTCTGCTGGCTGATGCAATCGGTGGTGGACAAGGCCGAGAAATCAACAGTTTACAGTTTAATTGGAGCAATCTAAACCCATTTCCGAGGGGTCTGCAGGGTGCTGCGCAGGAAAGAATACTGAAACAATGTCATCCAAATTTTTGTAAGTTATAGAGTCGGATTGATTGAGATATTCCGGTTCCTTTAAATCCTTTTGTTTTCTGGTTCTAATAGGGTTTAAAATCAAGCAAGCAAGTTACTGTATTATTGCTTTTCAACAATATATGTAATGGAAAATTTTCAAGGATTTTGACCGAGGCTAAATCAAAATTTTCAAAAGGTTCAAGATTTGTAGTTAAGGAAAGAAATCTTCTAATGCAAGCGGGAATCAGGGAAAGGAGAGAAAGAAAACTCTCTTTTTACCATTTCTACTTTTGAGAGTTTTTGATGATATGAAAACTTTACTACATGTCTGTATCTATTTGAATTACTATGATTAACTGAAAACAAAATGCGGTATTCAGGGAATTAATATAGGATAGCTATTTATGTCGTGTGAATTAAGAAGTGAGAATGATCATTTTTATTGCATCATTTCATTTTCATTTCTGGGTTTGTGTTTACTTTTGACCTATACAATTATATCAGGGTCTCATTGCTATCATGTTTGAGAAAGGAGGAAATAGATACTCATAGGTCGTCATTCTTGGAAAATGGAAGCATATTATTAGAGGATCTCATTGCTTCTTGCAATGGAAAATCTAATCCCATTCTGTTGTAGTATACATGAATCATATTGTAGTATATATGAGTCATAGTATAAATGTCTATATCATGTATAAATAGGCACTTGAGTGTATAGATAAGGTACTTGAGTGTATAATATAGGTATAGAGACTTGTGTGACAAGCTTTATGCCAAAGGGCAACAAGCATGGCAATTATCATCATCACAGCTACCATGATTGAGCTGCAGCTGTAAATCAAGTTGATACCAAGCTTGAGATTATCTTTGAGCTTTCACACTTGTAATGTATTCCTATAAATACCCTCTTGTATGAGATGAATAAACACACATGAATCTCCATCCTCTCTGAATTATTACTCTCTCTATATTCCTGTCAATTTATGCTTGTCCTCAAACACGTTATCAGCACGAAATTGCTCTAGATTTAGAATCGAAAATTGACAAGAAGAGGAAGTTCATCAAGCAATCGAAGTCATTTTTCCAACCATACAAAAAACCTCCAAATCCTACCACATATCAAAGCCCTTGATCCAAGAAGCCCAGAACCGGTTTCAGAACTGCCAGAACCGGCCGGAAACAGCTTGAACCGGCCACCGGAAAAATTGAACCGCTGTCGAAGTCCTGCCGAGCCCTGCCGAGTCCTGCCGAGATCTGCCGAGAAGCTGCCGAGCGAGTCCTGCCGAGACCTGCCGAGAAGCTGCCGAGCGCATCTGCCGAGACCTGCCGAGCAGCTGTGCAGAAGCTGTCGACAGCACCTGCCGAGAGCTGCCGAAAGGATCTGCCGAGCTGCTGCCGAAGACCTGCCGAGCCCCTGCCTAGCAGCTGCGCAGCAGTTGCCGAGACACCTGCCGAGCTGCTGCCGAGCAGCTGTCGACACATCTGTCGACAGATATGTCGGGCACTTTTCTGACAACTTTCCGGCGACTTTTCGGGACACTTTTCCGGTGACTTTCCGGGCACTTTTTCGACAACATTCCGGCGACTTTCGGGACACTTTTCCGGCGACTTTTCGGACACTTTTCCGGCGATTTTCCGGGCACTTTTCCGGCGACTTTTCGGACAATTTTCTTGACTTTTTCCAGCGACTTTTAAGTCACCTCCGACAACCTTTTCCGGACAAATTTTCCGGCGACACTATTTCAAGGTATTTCTTATTAAAAGTTCCTATTTTTGAGTTTGTATTCCTTTTCTCTTCTTTTCAGGGACTTGTAATCAAAAGGCGGAATTATAGAAATTCACGCTAAACGAACTAAGAGCGTTCGTAATATATGAACTAAGAGTGTTCATAATATTCGGACTAAGAGCGTCCGCAAGCATCGATTTTTGAACTAAAAGCGGAATCGTGGGGATTCACGCTAAACGAACTAAGAGCGTTCATAATCTATGAACTAAGAGTGTTCATAATATTCGGACTAAGAGCGTCCGCAAGTATTAATTTATGGACTAAAAGCGGAATCGTGGGGATTCACGCTAAATGGACTAAGAGTGTTCGTAAATCAATGAACTAAGAGTGTTCATAATATTCGGACTAAGAGCGTCCGCAAACATCATTGTTTGGTCTAAATCCAAATATTCTTGGAAATTGATTTCTTGGTAGCATAGCTCGGAAATCTTATTATTTTAGTTTTCGTGGAAGTATAGACTCCGAAACTATTATATCTTCTCTTCCTATTTTTCAGGATGTCGAATGAACCTAGACTCGACTTCCCAATGCTTGACTCAACAGGCTCGGAATACCATGGCTGGGTAACCGACGTTGAGAACCATCTCACTGCGAGAGGGATATTGCCCATAATCCAGGCACCTGATCAGGGCCTAGTGTTCCAACGAACACCCACAAAGCATGCTCAAGCAATCATCTTGATGCGACGCCACATGGATAAATCTCTCAGATTAGAGTACATGTCGATCAAGGATGCAAGAGATCTATGGGTAGCGCTAGAAGAGCGCTTTGGCAATATCCAAGATTCCCTCCTCCCTGACTTGAAGGTTCAGTGGAACAATATACGCTTCTCCAACTTCAAGTATGTTGCTGAATACAATTCAGAAGCTCTTCGCCTCAAAGCTATGTTGAGGTTCTGTGAAAAACCTCTCACAGAAGAAGAACTAATTGAGAAAACTCTCTCCACCTTCCCCGTCGCAGCACTTGTGATATCAAAGCAATATCGCACTGAAGTCAATGCTGGACGAATTACGAGGTTTAATGAGATCATCAATATTATGTCGGTAGCTGAAAAGCACGACAACATCCTCGTAAAGAATTATAATTCAAGGCCCATTGAAACCAAGAGCGTTCGTGAGGCGAATTATAATGCACCCAAAAGAGGGCGCAAGGAGCGGTACCCTAATAACAGGGGACATGAAGGACATATGGGTCTATATAACCGCCCCAATAAAGAAGGAAACCGCAACTTTAGAGCGGACACACGTGGTGGCAATTCCACACGTAGGAGAGGTGGATATGGCAACACCATGGGCCGTCGAGGTAGCACCATGGGCCGTGGAGGTCGCACCATGAGACATGGTGGTAACAACAACCCTCCTAGGCAATATCCACAACGTGCACAACCTGCACCTCAAATGGAGGGATATAACCACAATGACATGTGTCATCGATGTGGATCAATTGAGCATTGGTTCAAGCAATGCCATGCAAGTACCCAACTAGCTGCAAGCTACAAGGAGTATAGGCAATTGAGAGAGCAAGAAACCAATCTTGCTGAAGATGAAGATATAAATCTTGCTGAAGGTAAAGATATCAATCTTGCTGAAGATGAAGATGGTGAAGATATCACTCTCACCACTGAGGACTTCAAAGCTGCAGATAAAGAGCACGAGGATGCCGCAGACTTTGATTAGAATAGTCCTTTCTATTTTCCAAGAATGGCAAATGTGCCTTAGTCAAATGACAATTGTATTAAAACTTTTTCTCATGTGGCGCATCCAATGTAGTATGATGTCTAGGAAAGTAATTGAGATCGGGGTACTTAAGCGAGCCTCGCTCCACCAACATCTCTCTACTTTCCTGGTCATATTTCATTGGAGTTACCAAACGGATTGAGTAACTACAATTTGTCTAAAGTTTGATTTTATTATGGAATAGACTTTGGAAAACTTTGATGTAATCATTGGCTATTTTCCTTATTAATAAAGTGTCGCATTATTATTCAATGTCATGGACATGTGTTAAATTCCGAACTTTATATAAAGAGCCAATAGTTTTCATGTGAAAACACATTGTGAGAATGGACAAGAGTTCCTTTGCATCACCTCTAATGACTACGGACATAAAACGAGTATTAGAGAAACTTATGTGTCGCTCTAGTGGGTTGCATGCAACCACTATTCAAGTCATTGAATCAAACCATGTCATAAGAGATGACTTATGGGATTCTAACACATATAGGCTTTGGCAAGAACGTTTGAGATATCCAGGTTGTGATATGATGCTCCGTATATTAAAGACTTCACACGGACATCCATTCTTCACAACGAAAAGAAGTACGAACCAAAGATTGGTCCAAAGAGTTACTTCTAAAAGATATCATTCGTTTTGCAAAGCTTGCTATTTTAGCAAAAATAGGATTGAGACCATCCTATGCAAAGGACACTAAAGAAAATATGCCATTCTTGCAAAGAATTCAAGGTGATATTTGTGAACCTATTCAACCAACTTGCGGACGTTTAAATATCTCATGATGTTGGTTGACACGCAAACACACTAATCACGTGTTGTGCCATTGTCCATCTATAAAAGCTGCTTATGCTATACTCATAGCACATATAATATGACAACGGGCTCACTCCCCGGATCATCCTATTTAGTCATTTGGATTTTGACTATGCTAGTGAGTATACATCGAAGATTTTCGATGGTTATTGCAAAGGGAGTGATGTTGGACATCACATTCCCATATACACACCTAAATGGTCTCGTGGAAATAACTACGATGGTAGTTCAGACATTGGCGATGCGCACCAATCTCTTTATATCCGCTTGGGGTGATGCAATATCGCATACAACTATGCTAATTCCTCTATGACCCACCCCCACTCAATGTATCCCTGCGTTACAGCTAGTGACTGGGTACAAATATTTTGTACTTACGCACATTCGAGTGAGTCATTTATGTGCCAATGTGAGCCATTTATGTGCCAATTGCGCCGCCACAGCGCCTATGGTAGGTCCTTAAAAACAAGTGAGCAACTTAGTTGGAATTGAGACTCCAACAATCGTCCGCCACTTAATGCCCTTGCAAGGCGATCTCCTTACCGTTTGATTTACGGATGTCACTTTGATGAGACAGTCTTCCCGTCGTTAGGGGGAGATAAGAACACAAACTGTTCAGCAGGAACGACAGGAAATGTCGTAGTCTGTCCCCACTATGTCTCATCTCGATCCCTATTAAAGTGACGAGATCACACACATTTGCTGCAAAAATGCCTGCAAGGAATGACGTCCCTATAAGAGGACGTAGCGCCACCCTACACAGAGGTAGGCAAGGCGCCAACGCCATAGAAAGTGGCATTCTGGCGTTACAGGCCATGGTCCCAGCTAGGATGCGTGGGAAGCCCGTGGATTCGAAGGATATTTTGGCATCCTTAGATCATCGACACTCAACATCCGTCTCATGAGTATCTTCTGGATTATGGTTATCGTTGGGGGACGCCTCAACGTCAGAACCTATTCCTGAGAATATAGAGCTCTATGAAAATTACACTAGTGTACATGAGACGTGGAATAGAAACTCCATCATAATTGATGATGTAGATGCGCATTTTGATGCGCATGAGTTTGTTGAGATTGATGATATCGAACCACGCTCCGTTGAAGCATGAATACCAACGTAGAGAAATTTAGCCTAAATGGAAAGATGCGATCCAGATTAAACGAAGAGGAAGGTCTTTGAGCCAATGATGCCAACACCTCCTTACATAAAACCTATTGATTAAATGGGTCTTCGTTAGAAAGCGTGTTGAGAAAACGAGATGGCAATCTCGCCTTATGGCGCAAGGCTTCTCACAAAACGCCCTGGAATTGACTACGATGAGACATATTCTCACGTAATGGATGACATTACATCCACTACCCTGTCAGTTTGGTAGTTTCCAAATAACTGAACATGCAGCTTATAAATATGGTCACTACGTATCTCTATGGGGATCTAGATACGGAATATACATGAAAGTTCATAGTGAAACTTTATTTACCCAAATCAAGTGGCTCTAGACCACGGAGCGCGTTTGCAATAGAATTGAAACGCTCACTAAAGTGACTACTTGATTGGGAAGGGATATGCCCTTGCGTTTCCATAACAAGTTTCGGATTCTATCACGGTTTTCATGTTAAACATGATCTTCATTAGAAGCCCTTAAAGAGTTAAGGGAAACCATTGAACACTTGAAATCCGAGTTTGAGATGAAGGATTTTTGGGGAAACACGATTAAGCCTCGGTTTTTGAACTTAAGCACCGTGTTGATAGATGCTTAGGCATTTTGACAAGGTCAAGCCTTCAAGCACCCCATGATCATTCGTAGTCTTGATCCTGAAAAGGATCCTCTTCGTCTGAATGGATGATCGGACGAAGATGTGCTAGAGAGGCTGAAGTGCCTTACTCAAGTACAATAAAGCGCATTATTGTACTTAGCTCAATGCACAAGACTGGACATCTCACTTTGCCATAAACTTGTTAGCTAAAGGTATAGCTCTGCGCCAACGCAATGCCATTAGATTGGTATAAAAAGATATCTTTCGATAACTTGAGATGTACGATCGATATGGGCTTATTCTATCCCTACAAAGAAATGATGGAATCAGACCCATCACACACCAGAAACGCCGCCAAACGCTGGCCTGCGTTTTCTATTCCTACCCCAAAACGACAGAAGTGTTTTGGAAGGTTTTGCTGATATTTGGTATCTGTTGACCCATACAAAGGCCTTCCCAGACTGGTAAAGTGTTCACCATGGGTAAGACCGCGATACCTTGAAGGTCTACAGAATAGACCTTAGTCGCTATATCCTCGAACAATGCAGAGATTATTGCTCTTCACGAAGTAGTTCGTGAATGTATATAGACTGGATCCATAGTTACGCATGTTCGAACAGTTGTGGTTTGAAGTCTACCACAGATGAGCCTACAAGCATTTAAGATAATGCTGCTTGTTTTGAAACAAATGAAGCAAGGCTGCATCAAAAGCGACAACATCAAGCATAAAATCAGCAACAACAGACTCTCCTAAAAGATCAAACAGAGGGGGAGATGTCTACATATATTGTCTCGAAACGTGAAGAGTGTGTTGTGCTCTTTTTTTCCCTTTCGACCGAGGTTATTTTTGTCCCATAGGGTTTTTATTACTCGGCAAGGTTTTTAATGAGGCAACGAGAGAAACACCACGTTTGGGAGACACAAGGAGGAGTATCTAAATCAGGGGGAGTATCCAGAAACATACTCCACACTCAACGCGCGTTGTGCTCTTTTTCTCCTTCGACCAAGGTTGTTTTTTCCCACAGGGTTTTATTACTTGGCAAGGTTTTTAACGAGGCAATTTCGAAGCGCACGGCCTAGACAATACTATTAAACATGAAATATCCAAGGGGGAGTGTTGTAGTATACATGAATCATATTGTAGTATATATGAGTCATAGTATAAATGTCTATATCATGTATAAATAGGCACTTGAGTGTATAGATAAGGTACTTGAGTGTATAATATAGGTATAGAGACTTGTGTGACAAGCTTTATGCCAAAGGGCAACAAGCATGACAATTATCATCATCACAGCTACCATGATTGAGCTGCAGCTGTAAATCAAGTTGATACCAAGCTTGAGATTATCTTTGAGCTTTCACACTTGTAATGTATTCCTATAAATACCCTCTTGTATGAGATGAATAAACACACATGAATCTCCATCCTCTCTGAATTATTACTCTCTCTATATTCCTGTCAATTTATGCTTGTCCTCAAACACATTCGAAATTACTCTGCTGATGAACTCATGAGGGCAACCAACAATTTTGATCCTTCTGGCGTGATGCAACAAGATTCATCATACAAAATGTTCCAGGGTTTTCTTGACAACCGGTCAGTTATCATTAAAAAGTACTACACTGTGCACTGGCTTGCTCCAGAGCAAACTAGGTCTATAGCAATTCGAGACATTGTCATTTCAATACAGATGAGCACCCACAAAAATGTTTTGAAACTCTTGGGATGTTGCTTAGAGTTCCCTATACCAGCTCTGGTCTATGAATATGCAGCGAAGGGAGTTCTCAACTTTGAAGGAGGTTATGGGAATAATGAGTCCCTACCATGGAAAACTAGATTGAGTATTGCAAAGCAGCTTGCAAATGCAATTACATATTTACATACTGCATTTCCCAGGCCCATTATTCTCAGGGATTTAAAACCCAACTGCTTTTTTTTAGACAATGACTATGTTCCTAAAATCTGCAACTTCGCAACTTCCATAACCATTCCACCTATGCAATCACATGTTTATACTGATTATTTGATATATACACCTGGGTATCTTGACCCTACCTACTCGGCTAATCACCGCATTTCAGAAAAAACTGATGTGTATACTTTTGGTATTGTATTACTTGTATTTATAACAGGACAGCAAGCCATGTTAAGAAATCAGGCAGGAGAATATGAGCACATAATTCCATATGTGAAATCACATGCTTCTGGTGGCCAAGTTCAAACCATTATGGATCCTAAAATATCTATGGAGGTAGGGGGAGCTGAGCCAGCACACCAGCAATTGCATGATTTCGTAGCACTGGCATTGTTATGCACTCAAGATAAAAGTGAAGAAAGGCCAGATATGATCGATGTGGCCAAAGAACTCGTACAAATTGAGAATTTTATCTCGAGTGGCTAGCAACAACATTGATTTGAAGTTCAGAATTAACTCTGTCTCTCATTTCTTTGTACTTTGGGATTCAACATTCAAGTGCACTTGTTTGTTACATTTGTTATCAAACTAGAATTTGACAGCTGCACTTGTTTGTTATTTGAAACTTGGTTGCTCATCTGCACTATATGATTCAGCTTTCATTCCTAATGTGTGGGAGATCAAAAACTTGTGATAGTCCTTTTCAGACAGCTGTGGATCCAAAAATCCAAGAGGTGCTAAGGTGATTGAAAGTTTGAAACTATAAAACTATTTCTGATTGGGATAGATGACTACTTCCAGTTGAAAAAAACAAATTCACATATTGTCTAAAGTTTTGTATTCTATCTTCGGCAACTCTTTTTGGAAACACATGAAATAATTTCCATAACAGACTTTCTATAGAACTCATGTAGTTTTAAAGATTACCGTTGATAAGTACCTCCCAAGTCCCAACCAACTTCATCAAAACCTGAGTTTCTTGAAACCATTATTGATGATTTGTGACTGAAATTAGAGGAATTAGTAGCCAAACAATTTTACCCTGCCATATACTAAAGCACATTTGGTTAAACTTTTTCTTTGAGATTTGAAACCCTGAAAGGTATTCAGATTAATCCTTCACTGCTTTGTCCTCATGCTTACTTCTGTCACATAGGTCAAAAAGCTCTGACCAGCAGCTGCCTTGCATTTTCTTGGTAATGAGAAAACTACTAATTTTCTTGCTACTGAAGGACTTGCAGCTGCCATGCAAGTTCTCAATCTTGTCATGGGCCAAAATAAAAAAAAACATTGCCACTTATGAGTTCATCGTCTTTACCAACTAGAGCAGGGCACGTATAATCTCATTGTTAACCTTGCAAAGAGTCTAACTTTCCTCATCGTCAAAAGAAAAATAAAACTGACCAAGTAATCTGCTGCACGCTTGCACAAGAACTCTGCACTGCTGTGGACAAATCCAGTAACTAGTATTTTTTCTTGGATCTGAATCAAAATTGTGAGAAGATCGACTGTGGAAAAATGCCATTCAATGTCTTCTAAGTTATGGTTTTATTCAGTTCATAACGTTCTTAGAGTTTAATTTAGACCTGATTTCTGGTTAACTGCATGTTTTTGTCAGTTGTCTATATCTACTATTTACTGGCCTGTTTGATTTAGACCTGTTTTTGAAAGATGTCTATATCTAAATATTTCATGCATGTCAGAAAGCTCTCATCTTCTTCTATCTTGTAATTAATCCTTTGTAAATGACATAAGGGCTTCAAGTTTTATTCTACTTTGTGAACCTACTCCTCTTTAAGAACATTATTGGTTATTTGTCAATTTCGATCAAATTAAGTTTTGTATTCAATCTTGTGAAAGTTTTTTGAAATACATGAGATATATCTATACATTCAACTATTCAAGAACTAGATAATTAATACTTTGAAAAAAAAAAAAAAATTCAATCTAAAAAGTAAGATTGTCGTTTAATTAGAAGCAACATAGCAAAGCACCACCCCCCGTTTCTCACATCGACATCTATCAAAATCCAACACCTCTCAACTGGTTGTAACTTTAAGCACTCTAAAGAGCCAATAGCAGTGAGTCCAAGTCGTCGCTAAGCTTGACAAAAATGGCCGGCCTTGTTTGACCCGTTATGCCTCTACTTTCCTCTATTTCATATCAAACCCACCAAGCCTTTTCTGATGGAATGACTTCGTTGTTGACCCTTGAAGTCTTCGTTTTTGTGGAATGAGGGAAGCTTCGCTGTTGATTCAAGAACCCTTCTTCGGCCTTTTTGATGCTCCTGTGTTTGTGCTAGTGAACTATCTCAGGTTTCAGTGTTAACTGATGCTGGAGTTGCTAGGTTCAATATCTTGAGCTCTGTCATCATTGTTGAAGGAATATCGATTTAGTGTGCCTTATCAAACTAGGAGTAGCAATAGGAGAGAAGGTTCTAGATTTCTCAATCCTACACGGATTGATATTCCTTGTAACATTAGAACTAGCACTTTGTAATCCCTATATATAGGGCTCCTATTCTCAATAATAATACACAACTCTCTCTACAATTCTCTCTCGAATCTATTTTACTTAAACACGTTATCAGCACGAGCCCTAAACCACAAAAGCTAAAACCCAAAAAGAAATTCTTCTCCCCAAAAAAAAAAATCTGTCGCAAGCTCCTAGCCCACGCTAGCCTCGCTCGCTGCTGCTGCCCTGCGCGCCTCCGCTGCCCCTGCTGCCCGTCTGCTGCCTTTGCAGCGTCCCCGCGCCCCTGCGCACGCTGCTGCTACCCGCCTGCTGCCTTTGCAGCGTCCCCGCGTCCCTGCGCACGCTGCTGCTTGCCCACACGCCCACGCGCCTGCAGCTCTGCATCGCTGCCCCTGCAGCATCACCGCAACCCCTGCTGCTTGTGTACCCTGCTGCCCCTACAGCGTCTGCATCCTAGCTACCTTTGTAGCCCCGTCGGCCAGCAACGCAACCTACCGGCCACACTCTCGGCCCCATCCCATTAGTGCACAAGCCTAGCATAGCCGAGCCATTAGCCACGACCAGGATTGTAAACAAGTTACAATCCCAGGTTAGGATCGAACATCCACTTCAATCCTAAGCTTAGGATTGAAGCAACATATGCAATCCCGACCCAGGATCAATAGCACACCTGCAATCCTTCACGCCTGCATCAACACGCGCGTGATCCAAATACAAGTAAGTATTCAAAAGAGTAAGTTTTGAAGTTCCTATAATTCGAAATTTAAATATTTCTTCTTTTCTCGGGGACTTGAAAACCCCCCTTCTTCTACATCCCACTTTTCTTATAACGTGGGTTCGATTCTTGAAAAGCGGAATCGTGGGGATTCACGCAATTAACGAACTAAGAGCGTTCGTAAGACTTCGGACTAAGAGCGTCCGTAAGCATCGATTTACGACCATACCAACATCATTGTTTCGGTCTAATCCAATTATTCTTGGAAATCGATTTCTTGGTAGCATAGCTCGGAAATCTTATTTATATTAGTTTTCGTGGAAGCATTGACTCTGAAACTAACTTGTTCTTGTTTCATCTTTCTGGATGTCAAACATGAACAAACTCGATTTTGTTCCATTGGATTATGCAGGCAAAAGGTACTTAATTTGGATCATTGATGTCGAGATCCACCTTATTGCCCGTGATTTATTGCATACTATCCAAGAGCTTTGTTCTATAGAAACAGCTCCAGACCCTCAAACTGAGAAAAATAATTCTAAGGCACTTGCCTTCATAAAACGTCACATGGATAGTGACCTACAGTTTGAGTTCATAAATGAGGATAGCGCCATAAAGCTTTGGCATGCGCTTCGCGAACGATATGGCAATGTTCGTGACTCCATACTTCCGAATACAGAAGCAGAATGGAAAGATCTTCGCTTCTCTGAATTTGACACGGTCATGCTATTTTATTCGGAAGCCCTCCGCATCAGAGTAATGATGCGTCTCTGACTTGGATACACATTTACGCAAGCGTACGTATCGTTGTCAAGATAGGGAAGTATTGAGCCCAAAGTTTATCGTACCACGGGGATTAGTGGCTAACCCACAATCCTTGGGTGGTCGGAACTAAAGTCACTAAGCAAACAAAATAAAAATAAAGTGAATAAAAAGGCTAATCTAAGGCACCAAGCCTTAGCAATGCTCGGCTTTGGTTTTCACCAAAGCCTAATCAAAACTAAGAGCCTAGTGGTGGATATAAACAAATGAGTCGAAAATGGTAGGAAGTTTTGAATTGTGAATTAATTAAACTAAACGCAACCGAAAAGTAAACTAAACAACTAATTAACGACCTAGAAAATTAAATTTGGGTTTTCAAATTAATGGGAACATGGGAGTGTTGGATGATTCACACTAACTATCTTGCAAATATCAATGCCAATTTTACAAATGCATGCATTTCCTATATGTGTCGAGTCCCGTATCTAGTACCGGTTAAGGCTACTAAACCAATTATCCTTTCGGTGTATTGATTATGCCGGTTAAGGCCACAATCAACTCTCTAATTTGGGCATTACGCCGGTTAAGGCCGCAATATCTAAAATTAGAGGCCTAGAGAGCAAGATAATAGAGACCCAAGCAAGCTTAGCTACAATTAAGCTAGCTAATGGTCACCACACTTAAATCCTAGATGCCACAAGACTAATAAGTTGTCAATTTATCAATCTACTCATCACAATTGCCCACAACATAATTTCAAAGGGTGACAATGCCTAGAAACATGCTTCTAAGGACCAATAAATTCGGATTTAAAGCATACACAATGGAAATTGCATTTATTAAAATTAAAGCATCAATATTTATACAAGATGAGTTAGGGATTCACAACCCTAACTCCCAAAATTGAACTACTCACTATCCATACAAGAATCCATCAACAAAAATATATAAAAATTATGAAATAGATAATAAGGAAGAGAGGGGAGAATTAGCTTGGCCACTTCTAGCTATGAGCTAGTATGAATCAAGCAATTTCTTCACCCAACTACCCAAATTAAGGTGTGGTACTCTTGATGATGATTCTTTGAAGCTTGAGTGAGAAATCCTCCAAATACCCAAAAGAAAACTAAACAAAATAAGAAAAATGAAAGGGGAGGAGTGGAAGGGCAGCAGCCCTCCCAAGGCTACTCAAAATGTGTTGTTCGGCGCTGCTGAGAGGAGAAGAATATATATAGCCTAGGGCGACTGTTCGTGTGAGAGGAGGAAAAGATGAGACTGCCACGTGGCAGCATTTAAATGGCTGAAGCAATTAAGTTTAATTGCTGTCCACGCACGTGAAGGAAGGGTGATGATGGTCAATTAAGCATGGCATCACTTCTGCCATGTGTCAAGAGGATAATTAAGCATTAGCCCATCTTTCCTTGCATGCTGCGGTGCTGCTACAGCTTAATTAACCAATTAAGCTTAATTGCATATGTAATCAATTAAACTTAATTGCTAAATTAAGATTTCTGTAATTTCGTCCTTTTGATAAAAACTTCGAATTGCACTATTTTCGCGTCATTTTTCCATGATTTCCGCAACTCCGCTTATTTTCTGCAAAATAAATAAAAATGGATTAATTACATATTAATTGACATGAGGATTAGCTTATTTCTAGTGTTTTAGATACAATTACACACATATAAATGCGTATAATCAGTCTCTGTGGAAAGATGATCACAGAAGACCAGTTGATTGAGAAAACCCTCAATACCTTCCCCGCCTGTGCTATGAGGTCCTCTGACTTATTCCGGACTCATGTAAATGCAAGACGGATCACAAGTTTCCAACAGCTTATTGAAGCTATGGCCACTGCTGAAAGACATGGCAATGAACTTGTGAAAAGAGAATTTGATAGGCTTCAAGAGAGCCATCAAGAGCATCGTCCTATGGCTAGAGAAAGTCGCCATCGACGTCATGATCCATACGATCGAAATGCTCAAGAAGGTAATCGCTCAAGGCGACAATCCCACGACCGTAGGAGGCGTGATTTTGAGGGACATAGGGTTGGAAACCATGGAGCCAACGTTGGCCATGGGCACCACTTTCCAACGCCACCAGTCCTAGGGACTATGCATATTGCGCCAATGCGCCTCAATCAAGGGAGAATCCTCTTTATGGTGTCTATTTCTGATATGGAACATCTGATCAATGGACCTGAATTTGCAATGTACCTACGAAGGTAGTCGCATCATGGTGATCAAGACTTCGAGTTCACAAAGACTTTAAATCTGGAGATGAAGACAAAATGCCGCAGATTTTTATTTATAGTCTTTTATTTTTCCCAAGAATTATGTAATGGCGACTATGCCTTAAATCAATAAAATGGTTTTTTGTATTAACTCTTTCTCACTAGGCGTACTCAAGAGTACTTGTGATGTCTAGGCAAGGTTTGATCTGAGAGAACGGTTTTAAAAGTGAGCAACGCTCCACCAAAATCTCGCCTTACCTTACCTGGTCACAACTAAATTGAAATTACCGAACGGATTGAGTGACTACGATTTGTCTACGGTTTGATTTTTATGTTGGATTAGATTTTGGTCAAGAAACTTTGATGTAATCATTGGCTATTATTAATAAAGTATCGATTTATTTTATCTCATGTCATGAACATATTTTTCGAACTTTATTACTTAAAAGATGTAAGTACCAATGGTTTTCATATGAGAATGGACAAGAGTTCCTTTGCATCACCTCTAATGACTACGGACATAAACGAGTCTTAGAGAAACTTATGTGTCGCTCTAGTGGGTTGTATGCAACCACTATTTGAGTAATTGAATCCAACCATGTCATGAGAGATGATTTATGGGATTCCGACACATATAGGCTTTGGCACGACCGTTTGGGACACCCAGGTCGAGACATGATGATCCGTATATTAAAGACTTCACACGGACATCCCTTTTTCAGAACGAAAAGAAGTAAAACTCGGTTTTTGGACACCGAAGGAGCCCCTGCGCCTCACGGAGCCGTTCACCCCCAAATCCGGCCATCCTTGGCCGGCGCCGCCTTCCCCCTGCGGCCTCAGGGTGGCATTGACGCCACCAAGGCTCATTTGTCTCCAACTTTTACTTCTAAAGTCACTTGTGATTTTGTGGCTCAACCAAAATCCTCATTGGTTGTTTCTAAAGCCCATCATTCGTTCTGCAAAGCCTACTCTTTAGCAAAGTTAGGATCGAGACCATCCTATGCAAAGGACACCAAAGAAAATATACCATTCTTGCAAAGAATCCAAGGTGATATTTGTGGACCTATTCAACCATCATGCGGACCATTTCGATATTTTATGGTATTGGTTGATGCATCGACACGCTGGTCACATGTCATGCTATTGTCCACAAGGAACGCTGCATTTGCTAAACTCCTAGCACAAATAATTAAGTTAAGGGCTCACCACCCTGATCATCATATTAAGTCTATAAGATTAGACAATGCTGGAGAGTTTACATCAAAGACTTTTGATGATTATTGCATGTCCATTGGGATTGATGTTGAACATCCTGTTCCTCATGTTCACACCCAAAATGGTCTCGCAGAAGCCGCCATTAAACGACTACAAATGGTCGCTAGGGCATTGGTAATGCCCACCAATCTCCCTATTTCTGCTTGGGGCTATGCAATATTGCATGCAGCTGTGCTTATTCGTCTGAGGCCCACTGCCACTCAACCCTTTTCTGCGTCCCAGATGGTAACTGGGTATGAGCCTAATGTCTCACACTTACGCATATTTGGGTGTGCAGTTTATGTGCCAATTGCGCCACCACAGCGCACCAAAATGGGTCCTCAAAGACGATTAGGCATTTATGTTGGATATGATTCTCCAACGATTATCCGCTACATAGAACCCTTGACAGGCGATCTCTTTACCGCTAGATTCGCGGATTGTCACTTCGATGAGACAGTCTTCCCGTCGTTAGGGGGAGATAAGAACATCAATTTTCAACAGGAACGACAGGAATTGTCGTGGTCTGTCCCCACTCTGTCTCATCTTGATCCCCGAACCGCACAATCCGAAATTGAAGTGCGGAGAATTCTCGATCTTCAGAACGTAGCAGAATCGATGCCTGATGCGTTTTCTGATATCGCTAAAGTGACGAGATCACACATACCTGCTGCAAACGTGCCTGCAAGGATTGATGTCCCTAAAACTAGAGGACATGACGCCAACTCAAGAGTATATGAGCATGGCGCCAACGTCCCCTCTCACAGTGATGGTGACGTTTTGGCTAGGCCCATGGCTCCTGCCAGGAAGCGCAGGAGGCCCATAGGTTCGATGGATTCTCGCCCAAGAAAGAAAGCGAGTTTGGCACAAAATAATCCATTAATCATCGATGTGAATAATCCATCTCATGAGAATATTCCGGATTATGGTTATGTCCAAGAGACATCATTGGGGGACGCTCCAATGTCAGAACCAACTCCAGATAATAGAGAGATCTCCATAAATTACACTAGTGTACATGAGATGATGGATAGTAATTCTATGGCGATTGATGATGCATTTGCATATCATATTGCAAAAGGAATTATAGAATATGATGATATCGAACCTCGCTCTGTTGAAGAATGTCAACGAAGAGCAGATTGGCCTAAATGGAAAGATGCGATCCAGGTTGAATTGGATTCACTAACAAAGAGACAGGTATTTGGGCATGTAACGCAGACACCCCCAAATGTAAAGTCTGTTGGCCATAAATGGGTTTTTGTTAGAAAGCGTAATGAGAAAAATGAGATGGTAAGATATAAAGCCCGCCTTGTGGCGCAAGGTTTCTCACAACGCCCTGGAATCGACTACGAGGAGACATATTCTCCCGTAATGGACGTTATAACGTTCCGCTACCTTGTCAGTTTGGTAGTTTCCGAAAAACTTGACATGCAGCTTATGGATGTGGTTATAGCATATCTCTATGGGGATCTAGATTCAGAGATATATATGAAGGTTCCAGATGGACTTCAATTACCCAAATCAAGTGGCTCTAAACCACGGAGCGCGTTTTCAATAAGATTAAAACGCTCACTATATGGATTAAAACAATCCGGACGGATGTGGTATAACCGTCTAAGTGACTACTTGATTGGGAAGGGATATATTAACAATGAAATATGCCCATGCGTGTTCATTAAGAGAACAAGTTCCGGATTTGCAATCGTAGCAGTTTATGTCGATGACATGAACCTAATTGGAACTCTAGATGAGTTAAAGGAAACTGCTAAATACTTGAAATCCGAATTTGAGATGAAAGATCTTGGGAAAACACGGTTTTGTCTCGGTTTAGAACTCGAGCACCGTAGTGATGGGATTTTGATCCATCAGTCTGCATATACTCAGAAAATCCTAAGGCGCTTTAATGAAGATAAAGCAAAGCCTGTGAGTACTCCCATGATTGGTCGTAGTCTTGAGCCCGAAAAAGATCCGTTTCGTCCAAAGGATGAGGACGAAGAACCATTAGAGGCCGAAGTGCCCTATTTAAGTGCAATAGGCGCATTATTGTACTTAGCTCAATGCACAAGACCGGATATCTCATTCGCAGTGAACTTGTTAGCTCGACATAGCTCTGCGCCAACACGCCGCCATTGGATTGGTGTAAAGACAATCTTTCGATACCTAGGAGGTACGATTGATATGGGCCTATTTTATCCCTACAGAGAGAAGAGGAATGACGGAAGAATGGGATCGGACCCCATTAGGCATGGAGCCACCGTCCACCATGACAAAGTGGCCGGCCATATTGCCGCCAACGCCGCCACCAACACCAAGGGTGGCCGGCCTCACCCCATTCCCCTCCATCAAAACGACAATGATGTTTTGATGGGATTTGCTGATGCAGGGTACCTCTCTGACCCTCACAAAGGTCGCTCCCAAACAGGTTATGTCTTTACCATGGGAAGCACTGCGATATCTTGGAGGTCTACGAAACAGACCCTTGTTGCTACTTCCTCGAATCATGCAGAGATTATTGCTCTACATGAAGCCGTTCGTGAATGTATATGGCTAAGGTCTGTAATTAGACATATTCAAGGAAGTTGTGGTTTGAAGTCTACCACAGATGAACCTACATGCATTTATGAGGATAATGCAGCTTGTATTGAACAAATGAAGTTAGGTTTCATCAAGGGCGACAACACCAAGCATATATCGCCTAAGTTCTTTTATAATCAGCAACAACAATCACTTCTAAAGATTGAAGTGAATCAAATCCGATCAGATGATAATATAGCGGACTTATTCACTAAGTCGTTACCTAAATCCACCTTCGAGAAACATGTGAAGAGCATCGGATTGAGAAAGTTATCCGAACTCCCACGATTGTAGCAATTAGGGGGAGATATCGACATCAGGGGGAGTTATGATGTCTACATGTTCGATCTCGAAGAGTGAAGGACGTGTTGTGCTCTTTTTGTCCTTCGACCAGGGTTATTTTTATCCCACAGGGTTTTTGTTACCTGGCAAGGTTTTTAACGAGGCAACGGATGAAGCGTCACCACCAAGTTTGAAGCGGCACAAGGGGGAGTGTTGAAGGAATATCGATTTAGTGTGCCTTATCAAACTAGGAGTAGCAATAGGAGAGAAAGTTCTAGATTTCCCAATCCTACACGGATTGGTATTCCTTGTAACATTAGAACTAGCACTTTGTAATCCCTATATATAGGGCTCCTATTCTCAATAATAATACACAACTCTCTCTACAATTCTCTCTCGAATCTATTTTACTTAAACAAGATTGTCGTTTAATTAGAAGCAACATAGCAAAGCACCACCCCCCGTTTCTCACATCGACATCTATCAAAATCCAACACCTCTCAACTGGTTGTAACTTTAAGCACTCTAAAGAGCCAATAGCAGTGAGTCCAAGTCGTCGCTAAGCTTGACAAAAATGGCCGGCCTTGTTTGACCCGTTATGCCTCTACTTTCCTCTATTTCATATCAAACCCACCAAGCCTTTTCTGATGGAATGACTTCGTTGTTGACCCTTGAAGTCTTCGTCTTTGTGGAAAGAGGGAAGCTTCGCTGTTGATTCAAGAACCCTTCTTCGGCCTTTTTGATGCTCCTGTGTTTGTGCTAGTGAACTATCTCAGGTTTCAGTGTTAACTGATGCTGGAGTTGCTAGGTTCAATATCTTGAGCTCTGTCATCGCTGAGTAGCACACTTAGGTGATTGGGATGGCTTTCTTAATGCGTATGTTGAGTGGGCGAGGTCTTGGCATTTTTGTGCTCTTGTTATTGCTTAGTTGTAGGTTCAGCCATGGTGTTGAGAGTGATATAAACTGCTTGAGAAGTATAAAAGCAGCATTGGAGGACCCTTTAGACATGTTAACCTCTTCATGGGATTTTGACAATGCCACCGAAGGATTCATCTGTAACTTCCTGGGAATCGAGTGTTGGCACCCTGATGAGAGCAAAGTTTTAAACATCAAGCTTGCGGATTTGGGACTCAAAGGCCACTTTCCTCGTGGTGTAGCGAATTGTACAAGCTTAACAGGCTTGGATCTTTCGAGCAACAACCTCAGTGGAGCTATTCCTGATGATATTGGTCGTTTAATCCCTTTCATTACGTCGCTTGAGCTCTCATCCAACAGCTTCTCAGGGCCAATTCCCAGGAATATCTCCAATTGTACTTATCTGAATGTCCTTAAGCTTGACAACAACAAGTTAACGGGTCAGATTCCTGCAGAACTTGGTCAGCTCGGTAGGCTTAAAACATTTAGCGTGGCCAACAATCAACTGTCTGGGCCAGTCCCCACCTTCAACGTTAAGGATAGTACAATCGGAGCTGACAGCTATGCAAACAATCCTGGACTTTGTGGTGGTCCTTTGGAAGATTGCCAGGCAGCTGCAAAGAAGTCCAACAGTGTAGTTATCGTGGCAGCAGGTGTTGGGGGTGCAACTTTTGCAGCATTAGTTGTGATTATTGGTTTGTTCTTCTTCATGCGTAGAGTGTCTGTAAGGAAGAAGGAAGAGGACCCTGAAGGCAACAAATGGGCAAGGAGTTTGAAGGGAACTAAAGGAATCAAGGTTTCCATGTTCAAGAAGTCAGTTTCTAAAATGAGACTGAGTGATCTCATGAAGGCTACCAACAATTTCAGCAAAGACAATATCATTGGCTCAGGAAGAACGGGAACTGTTTACAAGGCAGTGCTTGATGATGGCACCTCACTTATGGTCAAGAGGCTGCAGGAATCTCAATACTCTGAGAAAGAGTTTCTGTCTGAAATGTCTACTCTGGGTGGTGTAGAACACCGTAACTTGGTTCCCCTTTTGGGTTTTTGTGTGGCAAAGAAGGAAAGGCTTTTGGTGTATAAGTACATGCCTCATGGTACCCTCCATGACCAGCTACATCCTGTGGAAGCTGATGGTGCCAAGATTATGGACTGGCCTACAAGGCTGAAAATTGGGATAGGAGCAGCCAGAGGATTAGCGTGGCTTCATCATAACTGTAATCCTCGAATTATCCACCGAAACATAAGCTCCAAATGCATGTTACTGGATGCAGATTTTGAGCCGAAGATTTCTGATTTTGGCCTAGCTAGGCTCATGAATCCAATTGATACACATTTGAGTACTTTTGTGAATGGGGAGTTCGGAGATCTGGGTTATGTGGCTCCCGAGTATACAAGAACTTTAGTGGCCACTCCGAAGGGGGATGTTTACAGCTTTGGAACTGTTCTTCTTGAGTTGGTTACTGGTGAAAGAGCTACCCATATTTCTAAAGCTCCAGAAGATTTCAAAGGAAACTTGGTGGAATGGATCTTGCAGCTGTCAAGCAAATCTCAACTGACAGATGCGATTGACAAATCCTTGATTGGAAAGGGTGTGGATGAGGAGGTTTTCCAGTTCCTTAAAGTTGCATGCAACTGTGTGGTGCCTACTTCCAAGGAGAGGCCTACTATGTTTGAAGTATTCCAGCTTCTACGAGCCATCGGACAGAAATATAACTTCACAATTGAAGAGGAGATGTCGACGCCTTCAGACACTGCTGATTGTGCAGTTGAACTCATTGTTGCTCGAGAGATGATGGAGATTAATTGACAGAGTATAGTAGTATGTGAGCATTACCCTTTTGTAATTATCTGTTTTTTGTGTAGTATTAGAAATAAACATGTCATTACATATATTATTTATGCTTGGGTAATTTATAAACATTGGAAAGCAAGAAAATAATGTTAGGAAATAAATCCCCCTGTCACGCAAGTACTACTAGTAGAGATGGAAATAAGAAATAAGCAAGCCAAGAAGACAACAAGTTTTAACGAGGTTCGGCCAATTTTCTTGCCTACGTCCTCAGAGAGTTTTCATCTTCACTAATGAGAGAATTACACAAGTACAAGATTACACCGCTCAAGTTTATACACAACTTGAGCACTCGTGTTTATACCCAACCCGAGCCTTGTATCCAATCGGATACCCCTTGTACACCCTTTCTCAATCCTAGAAGATTACTCTACCCCAAGAGCTATACACGCCCTTGAACACACTCCCCCTATCTTCTACATCTTGAAGACCCTTGGAGTGGCTACTGATCTCTCTCTCTGGAGTTTGGGCTCTCTACCCTCTCTCACCTTTGTTTGTTGCCGATGTGGGGATTATATACAAAGAAAGCAAAGCTCTGCAGCTCTCTCTCTCTTCAGTTCCTTTAATAAGAAAAGGGGAAAAAAGGAATCACACTCTCTCTCCAGCTCTCTCTTCAAAGCCGGTTGCATGCTTTCTCCTTTTCTTCTTTTCCCTTGCATGCTTTTTCCTTTTCTTCTTTTCCCTTGTCTCCTGCATGTCTCCTGCATGCCTTGTCTTCCACTTTCTTTATCTCCTCCAATTAAGGAGGGATCCCAACAAATAAAGTCCAGGGGACTCTGAGATTGGTGGGAAATGCAGATGCTAGAAGGTGGGGCTAATTAAAATCTCTGAGAAAATTCATGCTTGTCTTGATCAGATTTAGAACACTATGGATCCTGAAGAGGTGAGAGGAGAGGAGAAGTCCGTTTTTAGTTTAAGAGCTCGATCTTACTTTGTAAATTACATGCACTTGCAGTTCTACGCCTGCAGACACTAATTTCTAAGAAAATTTCATTGGACCAAAAGAATTAGGATTTCAAATCTCCCATGTTGTAATGTTCAGGATCCCAAGTGGCTTCAGAATCTATGTTAGTAAGATGGTATAATAGGAACTGTTTATAACTCCAAAAAGCAATGTGATATGATATCTGACGTTATACATCTTCTTTCACAGGTCTTAATAACTGCCATGCATTTTCTTTGTAATGAGCAGATTACTATTCAAGGGCTTGCAGCTGCCAAGCAACTTCTCAACTTTGACTTGGTATTTATGGTCTCCCACAACATGTTATTCCTACCAATCAGAACAGGGCACGTGTGATCTCACCGTATACCTTATCAGTAAGCTGCCAAACCCTACTCATCCTCAGAAGAAAATGAAATGGACAGAGTAAGAAATATGCAGAGAAGTAGGTGAAGGAATCATTGAAATAGTCTTCACTTGTGCAATTGGAAACCAATTCAAAGAAGACAGAGTGACATAACACAGCAGAAGCACTGAAATGATGCTATCTAAACTCTTGTTCAGTTACGGTTTTTGTTCTTGTATATATGTAGCTTCCTTTAATTTCTGATCTGATTTGAGATATTGCTAGCTGTTTAATTTTTCAATCTATTGTCGCTTATAGTGTTTAAAACCAAGCAAGCAAGTTAATCAAAGTAATGCATCGTTGCTTTTAACTATATGTTAATGCCAAATTGTCATCAAACTCAGCGATTTTGATAGAGGGACAAGTGAATGGTTTGTAATTAGTGAAAGAAATCTCAAGAAATCCTGAATGGAGCAGGAAACATGACTCTTGAGTTGTTGTAATCTTCCAGTTTGTAGAAGATAAAAAGAGAAATAATGAGCTATATATTCAGATCACATAAAAAGAGTAGTTCAGAATTAACTGTCTTTCAAGATGGAGTAGTAATATAACTAATATAGCAATATCAGAACATTCTGTTACAAAATTGCAGTACTAAGTCTACTAAATCAAATCAATCAAACAGAGAACTCAATCATATAATCACAATCATAAATAAGAGGAAGGAAAATGGTTAGAGAAATCTGGCCTGTGAGAACAAAAGAGGCACGGCAGTCGCTGTCCTAAAGCCGTAGACGCCTCCCCTCGTGCAGGTGTTGGCGGTCGTCTGCAAACTCCAAGATACAACCTTTATACCTCACAGGTTGTCTAATCCGCTTCGCACGTTCACGGTAGACGGGATGCCAAGCTTTTATCGATTACCCAAGAGTGGAGAATATGAATTGGTACAGAAGGAAGTTTTGATAATGGAAGAAGATGAAGAATAGGGGAAAGAAGAGAGTTGTTCTGCGTATCTCCCTTGTCTGAAGAGTTCAAGCTTATATAAACTCTTCATGCCTGTTCAAAGGAACATGACTCTTGGAAAACCAAAACAGATAACTTTTGATATTATTTAAAATAATATTAATAATAAAAGTTTTGAATCTTTAAATACAAAAGGAAAAACAATAAAACCAACAATCCCCCACAAGATTCAAAACTGTAAAAAACTTCAAGATATGGGCAGATTAATAGAAGGAATTTCTTGGGCAACTTTATACCATGTAATAGGTGTAGGTGTCTTCCGGACTTGAACCTACACTTAGTGTAAACAACTTTCATTTGAAGGAGTCATAGTGAACTATAAATGTCTTGAACTAGACCCCTTTTAGTCGAACTATACATTGTCACACACATGACATCGATACATACACTTGGCGCGGGTTAGCGCTATTTATGGCCATGCGCTTTATCTTGATTATCATGAGAGTTAATAGAGAGCAGCCCATCTCTCATAGTTGCGGCCTCACAACTACTCTCACTTAGGTGAGTTCTCCAAGAGTACATGTGACTTGTACCCCGCGGGAGTATGCCCGCCTTGAAGCTCATTCAAGGTATAACCTTTCCTTAATTTCACATGTCAACAGTACTAATGTCATAGGGATGAGCAGGAGAGTTTTTTTTTTTTTTTTTTCCTCTCCTTTTATCTTTTTGTACTGGAAATTTAAGTCACGCAATATGGATTGTTTCTACCCATTGAACCTCCTTCATGGGATCTCCAATCACAGAGGTTGGGTTGCTTCCCTAGGTGACTTCCTTATAGGCTTAAACCCATCCCCCTCAACAAATCTAGGACTACACTCCTAGATAGACCTTTGGTCAACTGATCAGCAATGTTCTTTTCTGATTTTACGAAGTCTAAAGATACAACTTCTTTGTTTAATAGACTTCTTACAGATTTGTACCTAACATATATATGTCTATTCATTTTTTTATTAGAATGTGTTTGCTTGACTAACTCTATCACAGCCTTGTTGTCACAATGGATAGAAATGGCTGGAATAGGCTTTCTAATCAAGGGTATCTCAAGTAGGAAATCTTTTATCCATTCAGCCTCAGTACATGCAATATCAAGTGCTACAAGTTCAGATTGCATGGTACTTCTAGTAATTATAGTTTGTTTCTTGGATCCCCAAGATATGGCAGCTCCTCCTAATAGAAAAACATATCCTGAAGTGGATTTTACATCCGAGCTATCTGAGATCCAATTGGCATCAGTATACCCTTCTACTACACAAGGAAATCTTTTATAGCAAATAGAAAAATTTAAAGTACCTCTCAGATACTTAAAGACTCTTTCTAAAGCAATCCAATGATCCTTACTTGGGTTATGAGTATATCTACTTAATCTACCAATAGCAAAAGATATATCAGGTCTGGTCTTATTTGCTATGTACATCAAAGATCCAATCATTTGTGAGTATTTTAGTTGAGACACAGGTTCTCCCATATTTTTCTTTAAAACTAAGTTAGGATCATAAGATGTTGAAACAGACTTGCAAGTATAATAATTAAATTTCTTTAGCATCTTTTCAATTGCACTAGCCTGATTTAAAGTAAAGCCTAAAGAAGTTTTCTCTAATTTCATTCCAAGGATTATGTTAGCTTCACCTAAATCTTTCATATCAAATTTCTTTGATAAGTAGATTTTCACATTTTCCACAATTTCTAGACTTGTTCCAAACAACAGAATGTCATCAACATACAAACATAATATTACACACTCTCCATCACATTCTTTATAGTAGACACATTTATCATGTTCATTGATTTTAAAATCATAATCTAAAATGACTTTGTCAAACTTTTCATGCCATTGTTTTGGAGCTTGTTTAAGACCATAAAGGGACTTATTAATTTGCAGACTTTATGTTTTTGACCTTTAACAATAAATCCCTCAGGTTGTTCCATATATATTTCCTCATCTAAATCTCCGTTCAAGAACGCAGTTTTTACATCCATTTGGTGAATTACTAAATTATGTATGGATGCTAAAGCTATGAGAATTCTAATGGTAGTGATACTAGACACAGGTGAGTATGTATCAAAATAATCTATACCTTTCTTTTGTGTGAAACCTTTGGCTACTAGTCTAGCCTTATATTTATCTATGCTACCATCAGGTTTCAGCTTTTTCCTAAAAACCCATTTGCAACCAATCGGTCTAGTTCCAGGAGGTAAGTTGGTTAATTCCCAAGTGTGATTTTGTAAAATAGACTCAATCTCACTCTGTATTGCTTCTTTCCAGAATGGAGCATCTGCAGAAGCCATAGCTTCTTTGTATGTAGTTGGATCACCTTCAATGTGAAATACTACAAAATCATCTCCAAAATTCTTTTCTTTCCTCATTCTTTTAGTTCTTCTAAGTTCTTCTAAGGGTTCTGATTCTTCACTTATGGGATTACTTGTACTAGCAGAAGCTTTATCAATATTAGTAATGACTCTATCTACTATTTTATTTGGGATTCTAGACTTGAAAGGAAAAATATCTTCAAAGTAAGTTGCATCCCTACATTCAATTATAGTGTTATTGGAAATTTCACTAACCTCAGAATTTATCACTAAAAATCTATTAGCACTACTATGGTGAGCATAGCCTAAGAGTACGGTATCTACAGTTTTGGGTCCAATTTTCTTTCTTTTAGGATCAGGAATTGTAACCTTCGCTAAACACCCCCACACTTTCAAGATTTGAAGATTTGGAGTTCTCTTCTTGCAAACTTCATACGGGGTTTCATTGTTGTTTTTAACAATGACTCTATTTAATATAAAACAAGCTGTTAGTAATGCTTCCCCCCACAAGTTTTTAGGTAGACCAGAACTCAAAAGCATTGCATTCACCATATCTAATAATGTTCGGTTTTTCCTTTCGGCAACTCCATTAGATTGTGGAGAATAGGGTGGTGTTACCTCATGTATTATTCCGTGCTCTTCACAAAATTCACTTAGATCATTCGAAGTATATTCACCACCTCTATCAGACCTTAAACGTTTAATCTTCTTTTCTAATTGATTCTCTACTTCAGTCTTATAAATTTTGAATTTACTAAATACTTCATCCTTTGTTTTAATCAAATAGACATAACAAAACTTAGAGCAATCATCAATAAAGGTCACAAAATATTTATTTCCAGCTCTAGTAGGTGGCCTATTTGAATCACAAACGTCACTATGTATAAGCTCTAGGACTTGTGTTGTTCTAACAACAGACTTAAAAGGTTTCTTGGGTTGCTTAGCTTGCACACAAATTTCACATTTGTGTTCTAGATTTAAGGTTGATTTGGGAACTAGATTCAAATCCATCATCTTCTTAATTTTAATTAAGTTTATGTGTCCCAATCTTCCATGACAAACATTTTTAGTTTCAACATTCAGAACTTGAGAAGTAACAATATCTTGAGATAAATTTAACTTAAATAATCCTTCACAAACAAAACCTTTACCAATAAACACATTACTTTTGGTTATTACAACCTTATTCGATTCTAATAGAACTCTATAACCTTGTTCCACTAAGGCAGAACCACTAACTAAATTTTTATAAGCTGTAGGTATATGTCGCACATTCTTTAAGCTTAAGACTTTTCCAGATGTCATCTTCAAGTCTACATCTCCAATTCCATAAACTTGTGCGACCGAGTTAATGTTGAAACCAGTTACACGTCCTCCACTTGATTTCTGGTAGGTTTTAAAAGAATCACGGTCAAGACAAACATGTATGTTAGTTCCAGAATCAAACCACCAAGTTTTACTTTCATAAGTAAAATTGACAGAAGGATCATACTTGAATAATGGTTGAGAGGACTCTTGCTCCATTATCATATTCACTTGAGCTTTTGGACCACTCTGATTTGCTTGAGACTTGTTCTCCTCAGTCCTTTTGTAGAAGCAATTCCTTGCTACATGGTTGGTCCTCCCACAAACAAAGCAAGATATCTTTTCTCTCCCTTGATCCTTAGATTTCTGGAACTGTTTGTTATGGTTGGCTCTATTGTTCTTAAAGTTTATCCCCCTAGGCTGAAAATTGCTTCTTCGATTTCTGTTGTGGAATTTAGTCTTGTTATAATTATGGTTTTTGTTTCCCACAACTAAGTTCACAATGGATGTTTTCTCAGGTTTTTCCTTTTGGTCTACCCTTTGTTTTTCTTCAACTCTAAGGTTATTCATGGCTTGACGAAGGGTAAACTCTCCTTGTTTATGCCTAAGAGTCTTGGCATGTTCATCCCATGAAGGAGGCAATTTATCTATAAGGCAAGACACTTTGAAGTCTTCACTAAACTTGGTTCCTTTCTTTTCTATTCCCCTTAAAAGCTCTTGATACTCATGGATTTGGCTATCTACAGATTTGTTTTCAACCATCTTATAACTATTAAAGTTAGAGACCGTAAACCTATCAACTCCAGCATCTACAATCCCATATTCGGCTTCTAATGCATCCCAAAGTTCTTTGGCTGTGGATGTTGTAGAGTGATACACATCATAAAGGTGGTCAGACAAAGCACTTAAAATTCTATTATGACAATGATATTCTATATCTTCCGGAGTTAACCAAGAAGAGGATGCTTTGTTTTGATCATCCCCCTCAATGGCAGAAATAAAACCAAGAACTGTTAACCAATATTTCAATTTTGTAACATTCTAAAGCCGTAGACGCCTCCCCTCGTGCAGGTGTTGGCGGTCGTCTACAAACTCCAAGATACAACCTTTATACCTCACAGGTTGTCTAATCCGCTTCGCACGTTCACGGTAGACGGGATGCCAAGCTTTTATCGATTACCCAAGAGTGGAGAATATGAATTGGTACAGAAGGAAGTTTTGATAATGGAAGAAGATGAAGAATAGGGGAAAGAAGAGAGTTGTTCTGCGTATCTCCCTTGTCTGAAGAGTTCAAGCTTATATAAACTCTTCATGCCTGTTCAAAGGAACATGACTCTTGGAAAACCAAAACAGATAACTTTTGATATTATTTAAAATAATATTAATAATAAAAGTTTTGAATCTTTAAATACAAAAGGAAAAACAATAAAACCAACACATTCATGTCATCAAGCTCTCACCTTCTTTATACTTTGGGATTCAACACTAGTTTGTTACATTTGTTATCAAACTAGATACTGATTGAACAGCTGCACTTGTTTGTAATTAAGAGTCTAATTAGAAAATCCAGGGGTTTAAGCTCTTAGCTTCTGTCCTTTGCCATCGTCAATGTAAGTCAACATGTTGCTCTGTAGACTAGTCTTGGACAATTACCATCACACTCTGGAGTTTTTCAAACTGTTCACTTTCTAAGTCTTCATGAAGTTCCGGAATATGATATGTCATGAACATACTATTACTAATGGTTTTTCAAAGATTGGTAGAAAATGAGGACCAGAAGATGAAGGTGGCAAGCGGCACCCTCTGTGATTCTGAATCCAATTAGTAAACAAATCTTATATCTGAACTTATTCATCTTTCACGGCATTGTCCCCCTGCTCACTTCTGTCACGGCATTTTTCAAACTACAATTGCCTTGTAGTTTCTTGGTAATGAGAAAGTAACTACTTTGTCCTGCTTGGAAGGACTTGAAGCTGCCTAGCATCTTCTCAATTGTGCTACATGCATGACCCAAAATAATAAGAGCAGTGGTCCACCTTGACCTTGTCAAAACTATGTAAAGTTTATTCGTCCTCAAAATAAATAGAAACTCACAAATAATAATAATAATAAATAAATAAATAAATAAAAATAAAACTGTATGATCTATCAGTTGGTGGAGAAAATCAGCAAATTATTGATTACTTGGTGCAGTCTGGAATTCTGAATACGAATCTAAAGTCATTGGTTTTCTGCAGAGGAGGAAGTGAAAGATAATATTATCCAAAATCAGAAAATCTGGTATGGTATGGTTTTGGACTTTTGATCACTGTTTATTGCTTCATATGGGATATTCTTGCATGTTGAATCAATTATTTTGATGCCCAATTCTTGGTGCTGTTGTTAATTTGTCTTCCTACATATTATGGAGGCTGATCTGTGAGCCAAACTGCAGAGGACTTGGTGGAGGAATCGTTGAATTAGTCCTTACTTGTACAATTTGAAACCAATTCAAAGAAGACAGAGTGACATAACAGAGCAGAAGCACTGAAACGATGCCTATCTAAACTCCTGTAAGTTTCGGTTTTGTTATTTGTATATATGTAGCTTCCTTTAATTTCTGACCTGATTTGAAATATTGCTGTTTAATTTTCTAATTTGTTGTCTCTCATGGTGTTTAAAACCAAGCAATCAAGTTAATCGAATTTAATTGGTTTTGTTATACCAAATTTTGAATATATGGTTTGAAATTAGTGATAGAAATCCTGAATGGAGTTGTAGGACAAAGGAATCTTCTATAACAGGAAACATGACTCTTGATTTTGTTGTTGTGAAGTTTCAGTTTGTACAAGCTATTCAAATTATATAATCATGCCTTTGTGTTTTACTTGTATATATGTGTCAGGTACTCTTTGCTTCCATGTTTGAGAATGGAGGAAAAATATGCTTTGGATAATGGAAGCAAATTATTAGAGGATCTGATTGCTTCTTGTGATGGAAAATCTAATCCCATTCGCCATTACTCTGCTGATGAACTTGTCAGGGCAACCAACAACTTCCATCCTTCTTGCCGTATAGATGATGATCCATGGTCATGTTCATATAAGGGTTTTCTAGACAACCGATTGGTTATGATTAAGCGGATCGAATTTTCAATTCCTTATGAGGTCTGGAGAGATATGGCTATTCGTGACATTATAATATCAACGCAGATGAGCACTCATAAGAATGTTTTGAAACTGTTGGGCTGCTGCTTAGAGTTCCCTGTACCGGCTCTGGTGCACGAATATGCAGCAAAAGGAGTTCTCAATCCTACAGGAGGTTATGGGGATTATGAGTCCCTCCCATGGAAAACTAGACTATGTATTGCGAAGCAGCTTGCAAATGCAATAACATATCTCCATACAGCCTTCCCCAGACCCATCATTCATAGACACCTAAGGCCCACATGTATTTTGTTGGACGATGACTATGTTCCCAAAATCTCTGACTTCTCACTTGCCATAACCATTCCTCCTGAGCAATCGCATGTCGAAGATGTTGTGCTTGGGACATTTGCGTACTTTGACCCCGAGTATTTGAGTTCTGGTCGCATTACAGAAAAGACTGATGTATATGGCTTTGGCGTCATTTTACTTGTTTTCTTGAGTGGACGAGAAGTTTATCAACGAAATCTCAAACTTGTGTCATATGTGAGATTACATGCTTCTGATGACCAGTTTCTGACTATTGTGGATCCTAAAATACTTGAGGAGATAAAAGGAGAAGATGAGCAAGCACAACAGCAGCAGTTGCATGATTTCCTAGCACTGGCATTGTTATGCACTCAAGACGAAAGTGAACGAAGGCCAGATATGATCGATGTGGCCAAACAACTTGTACGAATTGAGAAGTCTATCAATCCTTGTTAGCCACTTTATCCGTTACATTTGGGAGGTCAATCTGATGAAGTAAATGATTGATTCTGAGGGTCTATTTTTTTTTTTTTCCTTTTCTGCATGGTAGGTGTTTGTGATAATGCCTCAATGAACCGAGATCCTTGTATTGTGAATTTGTTGTATGAAATATAGTAGAGGTGATTCAGATGTCCATTTTGATTGTGTTTGATCACGAAAAGGGGTAAAGGGAATCTGGACATGTAATCAGTAGGTCTAATCAATACTGTGGAAGCTAGACTTATTTGCTAACTTAGAGCTCAATTTGCTGCTTTGCATTCTTTTGGTTTTGTTTAGTTTGGAGCCTAATTTCGAGGCATGTTCGTTTTCTTCTCATTGTTTGTGACAATCTTAAGTTGACTAATATGTGGGTGCATGTGATCTAGATCAATGTTGCCCTTTCAACGCACACCAATGAACTTGAAAATTTTGCTCTTTCACCAAGTCAACTTCTGCGCTTCTGCTTACACACATGCAATCTAACTTGGATACAGCGGAGAAATCTATAGTTTACTGTTGAGTAGGAGCAATTTGAATCTGATTCTCAGCACAGGTCCGAGCTCATCAATGAGCTACAAAACTATGCTCATCCTCGGAAGAACATGAAAGTGACGAAGTAATGTACTGCTTGCAAAGAACTCTGGAGTAGAGAAATCCACATATCACTGCTTATTCTTGGATCTGAATCAAAGTCTCAGAACACTGCAGGAAAATGCCATCCAATGTCTTGTAAGTTATGGTTTTATTTGTTGCATGATGTTCTTTGAGTTTAATTTAGACCTTATTTTAGATGTTTGTGTTCCTTCATTTCATTGTGCCCACATATATTTTCCATTACTTCCCATAGCTGGAAGATGAAAACGTACTCCGGTTTTTTTTTTTTGTTGGTGTTAAGTTGTTAGTTAGTACAGATTTGAAAGTCTGTAATATATAGATCTCTTTAGACTTCATGAGAACTAAAAATTATAAGGAAAATGAGGTATTCAAGTTATTTTGTCATATGCCTTTGAGAATGACATTTAGAAAAATTCCTTCCTTGTGTCCATGTTTCGGTGTTTTACATTTACTTACATATTTGTGTCAGGAACTCATTGCTTCCATGTTTGAGAAAGGAGGGAGAAGATGCTGATAGATCATTCTTGGATAATGGAAGCAAATTATTAGAGGATCTTATTGATCTTATTTTCTTGCCGTTTGGATATGCAAGTTCTTAGTGTGCACGACTTCTAGAAAAGTGAATGTGGAATACTACAAGTTAGCAAAAGATGTTGCCTCTAAAAATCACCTCGGCCAGAAAGCCGAGAGATCAAGGAACAAATGTCCTTCTTGATGAGTAGATTGCGGGGCGTGCCAGCACACGGCCAGAAGGCCAAGTGTGCAATTGTAGATGTAGAAGATGTAGTGCGCGTGTTCTGACTTCGTCGAGCGACTGAAAGCCGAGGAAGGAACAATCTCGGCTAAGGGTTCGATGCCTTTGGATCAAGGACTTTTGGGTTGTTCAATGGACGAGTCGCAAATAGTGATTGGTAACCGAACAATTAATTGCGTTAAAACTACTCCTAGTGCAAGAAATAAACACAATAGTAAAAGAGCAAGAAAATAAACTCTAGATTAAGTGCAGAAAGGTAAAGAGCAATAAAGTAAATCGCAGGAAAGTAAATAGCGATAAAGTAAAGAGCGGAAAAAGAAAATAATAAATGGCTTGAAGAATAAAACTATCAACTATTATCAAAAAGTAACAAAGGAAATTATTGAAATAGCAATACTAGATTACAAGAAAAACAAAGGAAATTGACTCGAACTAGTAGAGCTAACAACTAAGAATTGAAAAGAGAATGAAACTAATCTGGAGCTAAGAAAAATAAAAGGAAACCCATGATGGAGTTTTGGCTGGAGATGTGTGTGTGTTGATATGTCGATTGCTTCTTTATATAAAGGTGGACTTGCTTGTAGTTGTAGAAGCCTTTCACGAATCCAATTCTTGTGCTCATCTCTGGAACTTCTTTGACAATTAAAACTCTATCTTCATGTGATGAATATCGGCCACGTACTAGTTTCTTCACGGGGTAGTAATCTTCTTCTTGTTAAAGTCCTTATCTAACTATAATTGAAGTTGGTTCAAAAGCCCACATACTTTGGTTTCATTCTTCTATTACAGTCCCTCATGCACTAAAATGCTAATCTTGCATGCAAACTCCTAATTTGATAAGTCCTAACATGTTGTACCACGTGAAGGTCTTGGAAACTAACAATTGCCAAGTTGGATTAGTAAAACTAATCCATGAGCACCAGTACGTGCATGACCTTGACTTCCTTGATATTTATCTCGACCTTAATCAGAAGATATAATAAAACATTCTTTTGCTATGATGCCTTCTTCCTATTAACATATCCTCAAGATAACAACACATTAATAATGAGAAATTCGTTAATCATTATCTTGATTCTCCCTTCAATGGTTATGACTTGATGAAATGAAGGTCGATAAACCGGGTGTAAACAGGATCTTATTGCTTCTTGTGATGGGAAATCTAATACTATTCGCCATTACTCTGCTCAAGAACTCATCAGGGCAACCAATAACTTTGATCCTTCTGGCATTATACCGGAGTGTTCATTCTATTATAAAGGTTTTCTAGACAACCGATTAATCATCATTAAGAAGAGAGGGGGGAGGGATGGGCCCTATAGGAATTTCAAGAGGGTGAGGGAGGAGGCTATTCGTGATATTATAATTTCAATGCAGATGAGCACTCACAAGAATGTTTTGAAATTGTTGGGCTGCTGTTTAGAGTTCCCTATACCAGCTCTGGTGCATGAGTATGCAACGCAAGGCTGTGTTCTTAACGACGAAGGAGGTTTCCAGTCTAATGAATCTCTACCATGGAAAACTAGACTACGTATTGCAAAGCAGCTGGCTAGTGCAGTTACATATCTACATACAGCCTTTCCAAGACCTATCATTCACAGGCATCTGAGGCCCCATTGTATTTTCTTGGATGATGACTTTGTTCCCAAATTATGTGACTTCTCATACTCCATAACCATTCCTCCTGAGAAATCCCATGTTCAAGAAGTTGTGATAAAAGGGACAATGTGGTACCTTAGCCCTGAGTTTCTTGATTCTGGTTACATTTCAGAAAAATTTGATGTTTATAGCTTTGGTGTGATTTTACTTGGCTTCTTGGTGGGACGGAAACTTTTGGCAGGACATGACGACCTTATAAAATCTGTGAAATTGCATGCTTGTGACGGCCAGATTCAAACAATTGTTGATCCTAAAATACTCGAGGAGTTAGGGGGAGGTAATGAGCCAACACAACTTCAGTTGCATGATTTCCTAGCACTAGCATGGTTATGCACTCGAGATGAAAGTGAACTGAGGCCAGATATGATTGATGTGGCCAAAGAACTCATGCGAATTGAGAAGTCTATCTGGCCTCCTTGCTAGCTTTATGTATTTCATTTGTTATGATCGATCAAAAGATATTTGATATATTTAGCAACAACCTTACTTTATAGTTTAGAAGCTCTCACCTTCTTCTATTTTGTAATGCTTTGTAAATGACATAAGACATTGTTGGTATTATGGATTTAATCCTAGTTAACTACTCTATATACGTACGTCCTTTGTCAATCTCTTCTTTCTTGTCAGAAAGGACTACATACTATCTTAAGTACTTGTGCATTCAATATTCTGAAAATGTACGTTTATATCTTTAGAACTCATTTAGTTTAAAGATTACAAAAGATTAGTACCTCCCAAGTCCCGATCAGCTTCATCAAATCTGAGTCCTCGTTATTTGTTTCAATCAAAAGTGGGATTCGTTGAAATTGGGACATTATTGATCCAAAGGGGAGTTCTCCATACCAGCTGTAGAGCATGAATATGCACACATGGCTGTGTTGTTAACTACATTGTAGTTTTGGGGCTAATAAATTTATACCATGGAAAACTTAATTATGTATTGCGATATATATATATATATATATATATATATATATATATGGAATGGCTTGATTGAAGTAATTGAATCATTACATAAGAGAACACATAAATACTCCTAGCTGCTATCATACAATAAGATCACATGTGAATGTTTTAAAACGCTGAGGCGCAATCCGAGGCGTTTTCGGGAGAGCCTTGTGACGACGCGTAAGGCGTAAGCCTTGCATAATAAAGAAAAAATATATATAACTATACTAGAACATCAATATTATAGATTGTTTTTCAGTATCTGGGCAGTCATCCTAAAACAAAATCCTTGCAACTTAGCTTAAGCATTAGGTGATCTTTGAATGATTCAATATCTTCAATCACAATGGTTAAATGATTTTTCACCTGCAACCAATTAACTTGAATAATTCTGTTTTAGAACAAAGTATTTGATTGTAACAAGGATTGGTGATATATTAAAATCCGTCATTTGTTAGGATATGATAGAGTCCTATTCAACTAATAACACTAGCTATAGATTAAGACCTTTTCTTTCCAATTCTCTAAACCTCACGAGTCTGATCAACACGCACAATGGAATTCTGAATATGGTGCTAGAAAGAAGAAGCATGTAAGTCATGGCCTTCTTCCTTTTTTTTTTTTCTCTCTCTCTCTCTTCTTCTCTAAGGAGTAGGCCTTTGCCTTGCCTTTCACACCTTCTGCGCCTTTCACACCTTCTGCGCCTTGGGCGTACGCTTTTTAAGCCTTTGAGCCTTGCGATCAAAACAGACGCAGTAGAATTAGAAAATTGCGCCTTTCAGGCCTTAAGGCGCGCATAAGGCGCGCTTTTTAATACAGAGCATGTGATTGTTAAGAGAGATGTCACATATGCAGTTCAATATGTGATTGTGCTTGGTCTGCAATGTAGCAACAAGCTTTGTCTATTGTACTTGGGTGAGAGAGCACGAGTTGTCTCCTAATTATCTTGTGCTAGAGTGTTTTGTTCTCTTGGGCCAAGTGCAGTAGCAATCATGCAGTTGTAGATTTCTATGTGAATGATGGTTATTTATTCAAGGGCAATCGGCTATGTATTCCTAGTTCATCATTGAGGGAGAAACTGATTAGAGATTTACATGGAGGGGGTTTGAGTGGACACTTGGGCCGAGACAAAACTATTGCTAGCCTTGAGGAGAGATATTTTTGGCCACAGCTGAAGAAGGATGTAGGAGCTATTGTGAGGAAGTGCTACACCTGCCAAGTTTCTAAGGGCCAGTCCCAAAATATTGGTCTTTATTTACCTTTACTTCCTGAAGATATTTGGCAGGATCTTGCTATGAACTTTGTGTTGGGATTACCCCGTACCCAAAGGGGTGTGGATTCTGTGTTTGTGGTAGTTGACAGGTTCTCCAAGATGGCGCACTTTATAGCTTGTAAGAAGACTGCTGATGCTTCCAATATAGCCAAACAGTTTTTCAGGGAGGCGGTTCGTTTGCATGGAGTGCCCAAGTCCATTAATTACTTCTGATAGAGACACGAAGTTCCTTAGTCACTTCTGGATTACATTGTGGAGGATGTTTGGAACAGCTTTGAACCGTAGCAGCACAGCTCATCCTCAAACTGATGGGCAAACAGAGGTTACTAACAGAACTTTGGGCAACATGGTCAGGAGTGTTTGTGGAGATAGGCCCAAACAATGGGATTATGCCTTGCCACAGGTGGAGTTTGCTTATAACAGTGATGTGCATAGTGCCACAGGGAAGTCACCATTCTCACTAGTTTATACGCTGTTCATCGACATGTGGTTGATTTAGTGAAGCTTCCTAAAGTTCCTGGTGTTAGTGTTGCTGCTGAGGGCATAGATGTGCAGTCTGTTAGAGAAGAAGTCAAGACCAAGTTGGAAGAAACGAATGCCAAGTATAAAGCTGTAGTTGACAAGCATCGAAGAGTTAAAGTGTTCCAAGAGGGCGATGATGTGATGGTGTTTCTGAGGAAGGAGAGATTTCCTGTTGGTACCTACAACAAGTTGAAGCCAAGAAAATATGGTCCTTTTAAGGTGCTGCGGAAGATCAACGACAATGCTTATGTTGTTGCACTTCCTGATTCCATGGGCATTTCTAACACCTTTAATATTGTTGATCTGCATGAGTTTCGTGAAGATGAGGTTCTTTATCCTGAAGAGAACTCGGGGTCGAGTTCTTCGGAGGTGGAGGAGATTGATGTAGAACGAATGGCGGTCTGAATTGAAGAACAGCTCGATTGTGGAAAATGAGGAAAACCCGGTTTGCTGCAACTTTGGCATTCAGTGTCCGAATCGCGATTGCTATAGCTTTTTAGAAAGGGAACAACGCCAGGGACAAAACTCGTTGCTATGCCATGACGTGTGGGCTTTTTCGGGCTTTCGGGGTATTTTAGGGACTCAAAACTGCAATTTACTATTTTTCAGAATTTTCGGTTTTCTAGTTTGTTTTGAATTTGTTTTGTTTTTACCCGTGAGCTTTAGGGTTTCATTGTTAGTCGCCCTAGGGTTTCTTTTCCCATATATAAGCAACCTTAAACGGCTGTAGAACCTATCTTTTATCATATTATCAATCAAAATTGAGAGTTTTCTCATTTATCTTTGGTGGACTCCAGAATTCTTATTTTAAGTTTATTGCTTGTAAACCTAGGGTTACTTCCGACTGCGTCACTACTTCGTAATTACATGATATTGAAGGTTTATGCCTAAAGAAACTTTGTGTTAATTTATAAAAGATTTTCACCAGACCAAAGAAAATAGGATTTCACATCTTAAGTTGTTGTAATATTGCTTTCAAAATTTATGATTGCATGCAAGATGGTAACAGGTACTGTTTATCACTCTAAATTTAGCATATACATCTCTTACAATTTTTCAAAATTTCTAACTTTACTGCCATTCAGATAAAGAAATGTGAGATCTGAATTTATTCATCTTCTTTCACGGGTCAACGGCTGTGGATGGCATGGCAATTGATTTTTAATTTCCTTGTTATTCAAGGACTTGCAGCTGCCAAGCATCTTCTCAAATTTGACTTGATATATATTTCTGGTTTCCCACTTACCCACTACATGCTATTCTTGCCAATCAGAACACGGCACGTGTGATCTCATCGTTGACCGTACAAAACTCTAGTCATCGTCAAAAGAAAATGAAGCTGGTGAAAGAAATCTGTAGAGGATTTAATGGAGGAATCATTGAAATCCAAACCAAAGAAGCCTGGGTGATATAGCACAGCAGAACTGAAACAATGCCATCTAAAGTCTTGTAAGTTAAAGGTTTTATTCTTTGCAAGATATGTGGCTAGGTTCCTTTAACTTCTGACTTAATTTGAGATATTCATCCTGTTTTCTTTTCAATTTCTTGGCGCTGATATTGTATAAAACCAAGCTAGCAAGTTAATGATATTAATGCATCATTGCTTTTGACTATATCTTATACTAAAGTTTCATCAAACTCGGCGATTTTGACAGAGCCAAAAGTGAATGCTTTGTGTGACTAGTGAAAGAAATCCATGAATGGATCTCATAGCACACTCTGATTAATTTCTTGTTGTAATCACTCAGTTTGTAACAGGATTAAAAGAAAAATGAGGTGTTCAAGTTATGTATATTATCAAGCCATTGTGTTTTTACTTATGTACTTGTGTCAGGTACTCGTTGCTTCCATGTTTAACAAAGAAGGAAAAAGATGCCAATGGATCATATTTGCTTAATGGAAGCATCTTATTAGAAGATCTCATTGCCTCTAGTGATGGAAAATTAACTAATCCTATTCGGCACTACTCAGCTGATGAACTCATCAGGGCAACCAATAACTTTCATTCTTCTTGCCTTGTACTAGAGAATGCATTATACAATATATTCACCGGATTTTTAGACAACCGATGAGTTATCATTAAGAAGGAAGGGCGGAGGGATGACTCCTACTGCAATTTCGACCAAGCCAAGAATGAGGTCATTCGTGACATTATAATATCAATGCAGATGAGCACTCATAAGAATGTTTTGAAATTGTTGGGCTGCTGCTTAGAGTTCCCCATACCAGCTTTAGTGCTTGAACATGCAGGCAAAGGAGTTCTCAATGCTGTAGGAGGTTTGGGGGTTAATGACTCCTTAAACTGGAAAACTAGATTGCGTGTTGCAAAGCAGCTTGCTAATGCTATTACATATCTTCATACAGCCTTCCCCAGACCCATCATTCATAGGAACCTAAAACACAGCTGTATTTTTTTGGACGATGAGTTTGTTCCCAAAATCTCTGACTTCTCTGACTCCATAACCATTCCTCCTGAGCAATCACATGTTGAAGATCTTGTGTAGGAACCTAAAACACAGCTGTATTTTTTTGGACGATGAGTTTGTTCCCAAAATCTCTGACTTCTCTGACTCCATAACCATTCCTCCTGAGCAATCACATGTTGAAGATCTTGTGAAAGGGACATTTGGGTACCTTGACCCTGCATATAGGAAGTCTGGTTGCATTACAGAGCAGACTGATGTTTATAGCTTTGGTGTCATTTTACTTGTTTTCTTGACTGGACAAAATGCTTCGAAACAAAATCAAGCTGCAGAAAAGTGGGAGTCCCTTGTGTCATATGTAAAATTACATGCTTGTGATGATCAGTTTCAGATGATTGTTGACCCTAAAATACTCGAGGGTTTAGGAGGAGAAGATGAGCAAGCACAACGAAAGCAGTTGCTTGAGTTCCTATCACTGGCATTGTTATGCACTCAAGACAAAAGTGAAGCAAGGCCAGATATGATCGATGTGGCCAAGGAACTTGTACGAATTGAGAAGTCTACCTTTCCTCCTCGCTAGCTTTACCTATTTCATTTTTTACCAACAAAAGATATTTGATTTAACAACAGCTTTACTTTCTAGTATAGAAGCTCTTAGATATTTATTATAAGCTCTCTGCTTCTGTTTTTGTAATTGTTTGTAAATGATATAAGACATAATTGGTTTTATGGAAACTAATCCTAATGAACTAAAGTATATTCATCCCTTGTCAATCTCTTCTTTCTTGGCAGAGAGGAGAGGACTACTTCATGCCATTTTTAAGTTCTGCATTCATTATTCTGCAAATGTTTTCTGCTTATATATCTACAGAATTCCTGTAGTTTAAAGATTACAAATGATGTGTACCTCCTAAGTCCCAATCAACTTCATCAAATCTGAGTACCTTATTCCTTGTTAATCCAAAGTGGGGTTCATTGAAATTGGATCATTATTGATACAAGAATCAGCAGCCAATGGGAAGCTGGATATATTGCATATTGCAAATCAGCTTGCAAATGCTCTTACATTTCTCCATACAGCCTTTCCCAGGCGCATCATTCATAAGCATCTAAGACCTATTTGTAGTTTTGTTGACAATGACTGTGTTCTGAATCTGAGAATCTTCTCATTCTCTATAACCATTCCTCCTGGTTTATCACACTTGAGTATCTCCACGGTTCCTCCTAACCATTCCTCCCAAACAATCGCATGAGGATGATGTTGTTAGAGGCACACTTGGGTAGCTTGATCCTTCCTATCAGAGGTCTGGCCAAAAAAAAAAAAAAACTGATGTTTACAGCTTCAGCGTGCTTTTAGTTGTACTCTTGACTGGAAAAGAAACTTTGGAGACCCTCATCCTTCTTTCTATACATTTTGGCTTATCCACCGAATGAGATTGGCTCCACCTGAGAAAACCCAATCTTCAGATCGATCTAAACCCATAGCAGAAAACCCATAGTTGGTATTAGCGAGATGACAAAGATATAGAAGCCATTGTTTTCAATTACAATCTGAACAGAATTCCCCCATGTCGGCGTCCAGTTCCGGTGCTCAAGCTATCTGCCCATGGGCGTTCATGGGGTTCCTTGACTCGACTACTCCTCCGCCCACAGCTCCTCCTCCGCCCAAGGCGAAAACTTTCGCATCAATTGTTTCAGATTCAATTGAATCATCGGTGTCTCTTAGCCAACTACCTGCACCGATTGTTCGCGGAGATAAAACATACATTAAGATCAATGAGGCTCTTTATCAGGAGCAATTGAAAAGTTTCAAAACCAACCTCCTTGGTCGTCTACTACTCCGTAAAGGCTCTGCACCTTTGAAGACTGCTGATCTCAAGGGTATGCTTAACACTCTGTGGAAGCCCTCAGCTCCATGGCGTCTTGTTCCGCTGGGGAAAGGATACTTCGACATTCACTTTGCAACAGAGGATGATTTGCGAAGAGTTTGGGGAGGGGGTACATGCACCCTTGCTACTGGTATTTTCAGATTGGCTCAATGGAAGCCAGATTTTGTGCCGGGAGACGTTCTCCCACAGACCCATGCTCAACTTTGGGTCAGATTTTATGGTTTGAGCCAAGACTATTGGCATCCTCAACATCTAATGGAGATTGCTCATGGAGTGGGTACTCCATTGCAATTAGACCGGGCTACGAAGGAGCGTGAGTTTGGCTATTATGCCAGAGTTTTAGTAGATGTGGATCTTGCCAGGGAATTACCATCTTCGTTGATGATCGAGCGTGAAAATCATTGTTTTCCCATTGAAGTGGTCTATGAAAATTTGTGCACCCATTGTGGTTTGGTTGGCCATACTGCTGATCATTGTAAGCAACTAAACGACAAGGAACAAAGGAACAAGAAACAGCGTGAGAAGCCTTCTCAGCCTTTGACTACTGTAGTGCGTCAAGAGTACAGGGTAAAGCGTAATGTGGTCATTTCTGATATTAGGCATGATATGCAGATGGTCTATGCTTCTCCACCAAATATGACTAATGAAATTGTTACAAAGGATCAACATGCTGCTCCAACTCTGACAGTTGATGACGACTCTCCTAGGGTCCAATCTTCTGAAAGGGAATTGGTAGAAATTGCTCAGTTTGCACAAACCGTTATTGAAGAGGCGGCTTTGGGTGAAATGGAGACTATTGCCCAGCGAGTAATAGAGGAGCCATTGGAAGCAACTATTGAAGTTGCTAATGCAAGGAAGGATGACTTGAGCTCCTCGGAAACGACTGAACAAGTTCTTGAGGAGCATTTTTCTCTGGAAAATGCAGCAGGTGAGTTGACAAAAGGGAAAACTAGTGGCCATGACTTAACTGAGGAAGACCAGTGCACAACTGGTATTGATGGAACCCCGCCTAGGGGGCAATTTGAAATGCAAGCAGTGAATTCTATGATGGGGGGTGATACAGGCCTTAAGAATATGACCCTTGTTCTTTCTAAAGGGCAGAAAAAGAGACTCCGCAAACAGCAAAGAGAGGAAAAGCATCCAGAAGAGGGCACTGTGGATCGTTACCCCGCAAGAAATAGGGGTCCTCCTCATAAGCTTAATTTATGAAGATTATTTTTTGGAATATTCGGGGATTAGCTAATGCTCCTACAAGAACTGCTCTTCGTAGTTTGATTAGAAAGCACTCCCCTGATTTCCTTTGTTTATCGGAACCAATGACATCTTTGACACGTGTTCCTGATTCTTTTTGGAGATCTATTGGTATGCAATTGGTCGGTGTCAATGATAGAGGTCAGTTATTTCCTAATATTTGGGTTTTTCATTCAACAAACATATCCTCTCCTACTATGATATCTTCTTCTAGTCAACATATGTTTGTGCAATTTTCTGTTGGTGGTATTGCTCATGGTCTGATATTTGTCTATGCGGCAACAACTAGTGTGGCACGTCGTCCTTTATGGTCTGCAATTGAGCAAATAAAGACAAGCTTCTCGGGTCCTTTGCTGTTAGTTGGTGATTTCAATGCGATTTTAGGAGCCCATGAAAAGACGGGTGGTAGACTACCTACTCGTGTTTCTTGTGATGACTTTCAGCATATGGTGGATGTGTGTCATTTGACACAAATTGATCTTAAAGGGTCACCGTTTACATGGACAAATGGTCGAGGAGTTGGCTCACATATTGAAATGTTGTTGGACAGGTGCTTTTGTTCTATTCCATGGTTAGACTATTGGCCGATGACTAGTTGTTCCACTTTGGTTCGACACTCTTCTGATCATAATCCTCTCTTGATTTCATTCACCAAATACATTGCACAAGGTCCAATTCCATTCCGTTTTCAGAAGCTTTGGTTGGGGCACTCAGATTTTCTTAAAATTGTTCAAGTAGCATGGCAATCCTTTGAGGTATGTGGTTGTCCTATGTTTATTCTACAAAGGAAGCTTAAGCTTTTAAAACCTATTCTGAAGGAGTGGAATCTTAATGTCTTCGGTAATGTTCATACTGCTGTGGATAGTGCACGCGCTGCCCTTGAAAAAATTCAACTAGCCATATCTCTTGATGGGTTTACTGATGTGCGTCATGTTGAGGAGCTTTTAGCCCAGGATGCTTTATCAAATGCTTTATTGGTTCAGGAAAAATTTTGGGCGGAGAAGGCAAGGGTGAGATGGGTTAGGGAAGGTGACAGAAATACTGGCTATTTTCATACTCTGGCAAAAATTCGAAGAGCACGCTCCTCTATCACTTCTCTTCGCATTGGGAATGACTTGGTGGATGATGTTAATATTTTGCGTGATCATGTTGTTCAGCATTTTACAAGTGCCTTTTCAGATGATGGAAATATTGCTGATACAGGTTTGGTTGAAAATATTATTCCTTCAATGGTTTCAGATTCAGAAAATGGCTCTTTACTTGCTATTCCTTCTGCTGAAGATGTCAAAAATGTTGTATTTTCCATGAATGCTGATAGTGCCCCAGGTCCGGATGGTTATTCTGGTCACTTTTTTCAGGCTTGTTGGGATGTAGTTGGGTTGGATGTGGTCCGTGCTGTTAGATCTTTCTTTCAGTCAGGTTATATACTGCCTAATCTAAATTCCAGCTTTGTGGTGCTTATTCCCAAGGTTCAAGAAGCTGATGTTATCACTCAATTTCGGCCCATTGCTATGGCTAATTTTTCTTTTAAAATTATTACTCGCATACTGGCAGACCGTCTTGCTCCTATTGCTTCCAGGATTATATTGCCGAATCAATTTGGTTTTTTGAAAGGAAGACAAATCTCTGATTGCATTTTTCTGACTTCTGAGTGTGTTAACTTGTTGGATAATAAATGTCGTGGCGGGAATGTTGCCATTAAGTTTGATGTAGCAAAGGCATTTGATACTCTGAATTGGGACTTCCTTCGAAGGGTTCTTAATGCTTTTGGTTTTCATGCAACTTTTGTTGAATGGATTAGTTCTATATTGGCATCAGCTCGGCTCTCTATATTATTTAATGGCTCTCCAGTGGGATTTTTTAGTTGTAGCCGTGGAGTTCGACAAGGTGATCCACTGTCTCCTCTTCTTTTTTGCCTTGCTGAAGAGGTTCTTAGCCGTGGTATCTTGCGTCTGGCTGATATGGGGCATGTCCAAGTTATATCCTCTCCTCGTGCTGTGAAAGTCCCTTCTCATGTTTTATTTGCTGATGATATAATGGTTTTTTGTAAGGGAGATAAAAGAAGCCTACTAAATCTTATGGCTTTCTTTGAGGAGTACGGACTCAACTCGGGTCAATTGGTGAACAAAACCAAGTCTCATGTTTATTTGGGGAAGTCAGCTCTTCATCGTCGTACTCTAATATATTCTTGGTTGGGTGTTTCAGTGGGTAAATTGCCTTTCATGTACCTTGGTGTGCCAATTTTTGTTGGCCGTCCAAAGCGAATTTACTTCCAAGTCTTGGCTGATCGAATTCGTAATGTTATGTCTAATTGGAGAGGGCATTCTCTTTCCATGGCAGGACGGGTAACTCTGGTCAATTCTGTGGTGGTTAGTATGCTTTCCCATAGTTTCACAATTTATGCTTGGCCAAGGACTGTATTGCAACAAGTTCGAAATTGGATGAGGAATTTTATTTGGACCGGCAATGTGTCTTCTAGAGCCTATTATCCAGTCTCTTGGAAAAAGTGTTGTGCTCCATTGAAGGAGGGTGGTCTTGGAGTTCGTAATATTATGGCTCTTAATAAGGCTTTCCTCCTAAAAAAATTTTGGGATTTCTTAACTAAGTCTACACCAACGGCTGCTTTTTTTTCTGCTCGGTTTCTTCAACGTTCAGGTCAGCCATGTTCTTACTATAAAAAATCATCTATTTGGCCTGGCATGAGACCCTTGTTTATGGATATTTTCTACAACTCTAAATGGTTAGTGGGCAATGGTCGATCAATTGATTTTTGGCATGGTAATTGGCTTAATGGTTCAGTTGTTGATAGATTGGGTATTGTGCATCCGCTTGGCAAATTATTATGTGCCAAAGTTTCTGATTTCATCAGAGATGGCTCTTGGTATTGCTCTACAAATTTGATTGCTGATCTTTCTGCACTTTGGTCAGAAATTTCAGCTGTTAGACTTCCTTATTCAGACATGGAGGATAAGCTGGTGTGGTTGGATTCTTCTGATGGGAGTTTATCTTTATCTATAGCCTATGAGTTCAAGAGGAGTAAACAGGCAATTGTTCTTTGGGATAGATGGGTTTGGCGTCAATGCTTTCGTCCTCGAAACTCTGTTACTCTATGGAAATTTCTTCATGGTAAGCTTTTAACAGATGATCTCTTACTTCAGCGAGGCTTTTCTTTTGCTTCTATGTGCTCTCTCTGTCATGCATCTGCTGAGACTGCCCACCACCTTTTTTTTGAGTGCTCTTTCTCTATGAAGGTATGGTCTGCAGTTTTATCTTGGTTTAAAGTCAGTATTCATTTCCTGGATATATATGATTTCTTCTCTTACCCACTGCAACATGGTTTTGGTACTCAATTGCAATTGCTATGGTGGGGAATGATGGGAGTTGGCTTCTACTCTCTTTGGGAGGCTAGAAATTCTATCCGTTTTGATGAGCGTCGCTTAACTACTGATTATTTGATTCGCTCTATCAAGCAGCAAATTCGAGAGGTTGATTCTTGGGGTTTAGGAATTATGCGTAACTCAGTAGATGAGCTTTGTATTTTCAGTGCTCTTAGAATCAGCGGTAGAGCCTCAAGATCACATCAAATTCGTGAGGTAAATTGGCATGCTCCTTGTGCTTTTCAATTAAAGGTTAATACAGATGGTGCTGCTCGTGGGACGCCTGGACTCGCGGGCTATGGAGGTATTTTTCGTGATCACTTGGGTAATTGTATGGGTTGTTTTGCTGGTTCCTTGGGTATTGCTACTGCCCTAGAAGCAGAGCTTCAAGCCATTATTCATGCAGTTTCAATAGCATCAGGAAAATGGTGGACTTCTCTCTGGATTGAGTGTGATTCAGCGGTAGCAATTCACTTTCTTGCCAATAAAAATTACTCAGTCCCTTGGCGTCTAAGTGTTGATTGGGTCAATTGTTGTACCATTCTCTCCTCTATGCAGATTCAGTTTTCACATATTTATCGAGAAGGGAATCAAGTGGCTGATTGCTTAGCTAACTATGGGGTGGATCATGAGGGGCATTATTGGTGGGACTCTTGCCCTCCTTGTGCATCAGTTGCCTTTGTTCACAATCTGCAAGGGTTACCGAATTTCCGTATTAGCTAATTCTGAAGTGCTTGATTGATTTCATGCAACGGTGGTTTCTGCTGCATGATTGCTCTATTAATTAGTTCGTAACTATTTTAGCTCAGTGCTCACTTTGAGTACTTTATTTCATTTTGTTTTCAGAGAGGTTTTGGTTCTTGTCCCCCTCTCTCCTCTTGTGTTTTCTTTTCCTTTTTTAATAAAATAAAATAGAGGGATGGGCGGTGGGTTCCCGGTTGCGATGGCCCCCTTTCTTTCGAGATTGTGGGTGGGTGCCAGTCACCCCATATCGGCTGTCGCAGAGGAACTAATATCGCCTAATCCTCTATTTAATTGATAAAAAAAAAAAAAAAAAAAAAAAAAAAAAAAAAAAGAAAAGAAACTTTGGAGACCCCGGCATTGATCCAATTATTTGATATGTGAAATTACATGCTTGTACTGGGACTTGAGGAGTTGGGCGGAGATGATGAGGGACAAAAGAAGAAATTGCATGATTAATTTTCTAGCACTGGCATTGTTGTGCACTCGGGATGAAAGTGAAGTAAGGCCAGATATGATCGATGTGGCCAAAGAACTTGTACAAATTGAGAAATCTACCATACCTCCCAGCAACAACAATAGTTTGCAGTTTCAGTAATTGTGGAATATTAATGCCATCGATCAAGCTGTCATCTTCTTTGTACTTTAGGATCTTAATGAAACTTAGATACACTTCTATGTTGGTAGTGAATAATTTGGAAAATCTCTACTTTGTATGTTACATACATGCTTGGAATTTTAATAAAACAAAGTACATATGCTGCTTGAAGTTTTTTACCTTATAGGTATACTTTTCCTACCAACACTTTTATTGTTATCATAGATGTGGCAATTTTCATCAAACTCAAGGGGATACATATATGCATCCAATTAATCGAATAGTCTCCATCATGTTTCCCCTTACAGTTAAAAGCAAACGTAGCTTGTTAATTAACAAATGAACAACCTTACTTTGTGTACGTGGTACATAATCACACTCATTTTAAAGAAAATTTCAGACGACCGAAAAGAAATAGGATTTCACATCTTAAGTTGTTGTTATGTTCTGGATCCGAAGTGGCTTCAAAATTTATGATTGCAAGATAGTAACAGACTAACAGGTACTGTTTATATAACTCCAAAAAGAAATGTGATATGATATATGAAGTTAATCATCTTCTTTCACAGGTCAGTCGCTGTGACTCGTAACTGCATGCCATGCATTTTCTTTGTAATGAGCAGATTACTATTTAAGATATAAGATAGTTCAACACTTCAACCAAGTGCGGGTAAAGGGTGGGAGTGACTATGCATGAGTCTCTTAAATAGTCAAATGTCTCATCATCTAATTAGTTACACGGTTTGAGATACTGCCGTTTAATTATTTCAATTTCTTGGCGCTGATAGAGTTTAAATCCGAGCAAGCATGTTAATCAAATTAATGCATCATTGCTTTTAAGTATATGTTATGCCACATTTTCATCAAACCCAATTTTGACAGAGCCAGAAGTGATCGAATGGTTTGTAATTAGTGAAAGCAATCATGATGAATGGAGTTGTTGGACAAGGAATCTTCTATAACAGGAAACATGACTCTTAATTTTGTTATTCTGATCTTTCAATTTGTAAATAAAAAGAAAAATAATAGAGCTATGCAAATTATATAATCATGCCTTTGTGTTTTATTTGTATATTTGTGTCAGGCACTCGTTGCTTCCATGTTTGAAAAAAGAAGAGGAAGATGTTAATGGACATTTCTTGCATAATGGAAGCATCTTATTAGAGGATCTGATTGCCTCTTGTGATGAAAAATCTAATCCCATTAGCAATTACCCTGCTGATGAACTCATCAGGGCAACCAACAACTTCCATCGTTCTTGCCATATAGATGATGGGTTATTTAAGGGGTTTTCTAGACAACCGATTGATAATCATTAAGATGATGGGAAAGAAAACTTTTTATAGCAAGATGCATGATGAGGCTATTCACATTATAATATCAATACAGATGAGGGCTCACAAGAATGTTTTGAAACTGTTTGAGCCCAAAAGTATCTTTGGGCTGGGTCCAGGAAGGACAAGCATCATGGGCCGAATTAAGCGGCCCAAATCGAAGGTCTGGCCTTCAGTCCCGTGGAAAGCCAGTTGGACACTCCCGCGAAGGTCCAATAAGAGCCCATGATCAAGATACCGCGTTGAGGTAATCATGATATTCCTTGACCACGTGGGGATCGGAGGGTTTGGCAAACTTAGCTCGCGGTGGAATAAAGGACTAGGCGTGCGATGGGATCTAGTCACTTTTGTAGAGGAACAGGAATATAGCATCATGACCATATTAGTGCGCCATTAATAGGACGTGCTCGCGGAGATAGGTTTAAATACCCTATCCCAACAGCTCGCATCCAATGAGGAGTCAGCTTTACTCCTATTTTAAGTATATCCAGATCAATTAACAATTAACAGTGGGAGCTGCCAAGATGCCAAAGTTAATGCGTTTACAGGTCAGACGCACATGGTCCAGAATAGAATACTCTACACTTTTCTGAGGACTAGGAACTCACAGAGTAGCCTATATATGGAGGCTACGACGAAGAAGAGAAGGACGGCCAATCACTCAATTAATCTCTACAATTATCCAAGTCTCTCCGGAGCAACCAACTCTCTTCCTCTTACAGGTGACCACACTCCAGTCCCAGACTCCTCGGGAGCCGACTGTTAGTGCCACCTAACCCTCCGTCAACGTGCTTCAGTCCCAGTCTCCTCGGGAGCCGACTGTAGTACCGCGACCATAACGGTTACGAAACCAGCCAAGCAAGGGTAACGCCCTCGCAAACCATCCAAGCTAGAGTCACGCTTTAGCACGTTCTTCCTACTTCGATCCTGGTGATGTTTGCTCTGCTCGACCTGCAACGTTGAGTATCGATTGTTGAAGAAAAACTGAAGAAAAGTCCTCCACAGCGAGGCACAAAAGACCCCACGACGAGGTTGGTGCTCTCCTCGTCTACGATCGCTTGAAAGAAGTTAGGTCAAGGGACACCCCCGACGGTGCTGGCACGCCAGCGCAAGAAAAGAGACTGTCGACCAGACACGACAAAACTGGAGCCAAACAGAAACTATTGGGCTGCTGCTTAGACTGTCCTGTACCAGCCTTGGTGGCTGAATATGCACCAAACGTTCTCAACTCTAAAGGAGGTTACTCTAAAGGACGAGGTTATGGGGATAATGATGAGTCCCTCCTGTTTGAGCCCAAAAGTATTTTTGGCAAGATCCCTTTAGGGGGTGTAGCGTAGCGGGCCGATACCTGCGGCCCAAAATTAAGTCTGCTTGGGTTTGGGTTACAGCTTCACCCATTCCGAGATCCATAAGGAAAACGAGCCCTTATTGGAATCAAGTAGCGGAGATTGAATAGGAAACTTCAATCAATAATCCTTAAGGTATAAATGCCAGGTTTCAAGGACACAATAGACACAACTCTTCAATTAACTAATTGCACAGATTATCAAAGTCTCTCTAGAGCAACCTACCTTCAACCTAGTTGAAAACCAGCGAAGCAAGGGTATCGCCCTCGCAACCCAGCGAAGCTAAAGTCACGCTTTAGCAAAACCCGTGCTTTCTCCTACTTCCCGGTGATTGCTCTGCTTAGTCTACAATACTAAGTATCGACTCGGTGACGCAAGAGACCACAACACAAGCCCTTATCCGTAAGGCAAGAAGTCCTTTTCCGAAAGGCATAAGGAAGAACCTGGTGACAAGATTGGTGCTCTCCTCGTCCACAGCATTTGAGAAGAAGTCAGGTCAAGGGACTCCCCGACGACTGCACCCCACGGTGCTGGCACGCCCGCGCACACTCAAAAGAGACTGTTTGCAACCAGACTGGTTTTTGGAGCCAAACACCTCCCATGGAAAACGAGACTATGTATTGCAAAGCAGGTTGCAAATGCAATCACATATCTCCGTACAGCCTTCACCAGACCTATCATTCATAGAAACCTAAATCCCATATGTATTTTCTTGGACCATGACTTTGCCCCCAAATTATGTGACTTCTCACTTTCCATAACCATTCCTCCTGAGCAATCACATGTCGAAGATCGTATGGTTGGAGAAGTTGGGTACATTGACCATCTGTATGGTTGCATTACAGAAAAGACTGATGTTTATAGCTTTGGTGTCATTTTACTTGTTTTTTTACGGGACAATACGCTCTGCAAGGAAATCAAGCAAGAGAACTGGAGACCCTTGTGCAATATGTGAAATTACATGCTTCGATCTGTTGACCAGTTTCAGACGATTGGGATCCTAAAATACTTGAGGAGTTAGAAGGAGATGATGAGCATGCACTACAGTAGCAGTTGCATGATTTCCTAGCACTAGCATTGTTATGCGCTCAAGACGAAAGTGAAGTAAGGCTAGATATGATCCATGTGGCCAAGGAACTTGTACGAATTGAGAAGTCCAATCCTTGTTAGCTACTTTATCCGTTACATTTGTATTCAATAAAGACTTCTTGATTTAGCAAAAGCTTGTACTTGAAAGGCTTGCATGTGTTGGAAGATTTAATTTGTTTTTGAAACATCTCAATAATATTGGAAGTTCATGCCATCTAGCTCTCATTTTCTATCTTTGTAAAAATGTTAGCATTTATCAGTAAAAACTTATCCAACATAGAGAGAGAGAAGCGAGTGTATGTCCTGTCCGGCGGCGAGCTTTTTCGCCATCGTCGGACGGGCTTTTGTTGAGCCTGTTTGGGTCTAGAGTGAACCTCGCCTTCAGTCGACGTCAGTTCATTCAGATGGGGGGTTTGCGGTGGCGGGTGGTGAGGTGAGGAATGAGGAGATCAAGGCGGTTGTCAGATTTTGGCTTAATCCTTTATGGCCTGGTCGGCGGAGTGGGTTGGTTCTGCGAGTGTGGAGGCTGCTGGGTAGTGTCGTGGTGGCATGGCGTGGTTCGGATTGGCAGCTGTTGGATCTCATCTCGGTGGTGTTCTATCTGGGATAGTTGGTGACGCAATCCGGGTTGGGTTCATGGATCCGATCTGGGGAGGGTTCCGATCTGAGCAGGTTAGAGCGCGATCTGGTTATGATTTGTTGTGGTCGTGGTGGTGTGAACTGGCGTGGTTGTCAACTGGTGGTCCGTCGGCGGCGGGGGGTTTGTGCTAGGCTTGGTTGGCTGTTGGAGTCTCCTATGTTTCCTTGATAGAGGCTTGGGCTCTCTTTTTGGGCCCAGCCTGAGCTGATATTTTAATTTATGTTGGTAGTTTTATTTTTAATAATTGGTTAGTTTTATCTCGCCTTTGGCATGTAATAAGTCTCTGCTGGTATCTTGCAAGGCTAATCGGGCTATATGCATGTGCATGCACTCTAAGTGCCTTATCTGGCCTAGTGAGGCGACGCTCTATGATTAAGTGGTCGCAATCTCTTAGTGGCAGGATGAAACTCAGTGTCGTCGGATTATTTTTCCGGATGCAACATAGTAGGAAAGCTGTGATTTTGGTAATTATGTTTCGTTGTAATCGAGTTATCTTTCTGGTATGTCACCGCTATGTCAAAGCAAATAGAGCAGTCAGTCGGGCACTCTTTGCTAATTGATGCTTGTTTGAATACTTGTATTTTGTAGAGACTCCTGATATCATTTTAGGACGTACTCTAAATGCTTATTGTAATCAAATGTTTAGGTTTAATGTCCCCCTCCCTTGTGTTCAAAGTTTCATTAATCAAGGCTTGAGGGTTGCCGCACCAGCCATTTATTCAAAAAAAAAAAAAAATGTTAGCATTTTCGCATAGGTGGAGGGAACATCACAGCCTTATGTTGCCACCAATCCACTACAGAAAATGGTGGAAGGAACATTCTTTGCATCACTAGGAGGACGGATCACCGCGTCAATCCTTCAGCTTGAGCTATGAAACCAGAACACTTTGTTTATTCATTTTTCCCCGATAGAGAAAGAAAATTACAAACAGAACCCCCGAGTACAACACTCAGTTTGAAGGTATCCAACACAACCAATTAAGGAACAAAAGTTGCTGAATTCAAAACACAATGAACTGGGTTATCGTGACAAAATCTGTTTAATTCAGTGGCGGACCTAGGATCTAAAATCGAGTTTGAGAATCTTAACCAATAACGCAAAACATTTTTTAAAGTATTGCAAATGTGTAATGTTGCATTGTCTTGTTTGAGGATAGTTTAATTTTCTAGCCTATTCTCTTCCCAAGTATTGCAAATGTGTTCATTACCACTATTTTAAACTCCCTGAAATTTAGTGCTAATTATCATTTTGTTGTTAGTGAAAAACATATCATCTATTATTCAAAAAAAAAAAAAAATCATCATCAAGAAAAGAAAGGTAAAAAATTTCACAACTGTACATCTTTTTTATGTGAGAAAATTTTTCAAACAGTACCCGAACTAAGGCCCACTCTTAACTTCAGTATCCGACTATGCAAAACTATCACTTTGGAACCTCAAGTTTGAAGCCCGACCCAAGAATGGTACACACCGTCCATAATGGCGTTAAGTCTCGAGCCACGTGACAAACCATGAGGGGTAATTGGGTCACTCCATCTTAACCCAGACCTTTTTTATATATATATTTTTTCCCTCTCTCTCTCTCTCTATTTCTTATACATAGCAGCTTGATCTCTCTCCCCCTCACTGTTCATCTCTCCCTCTCAGACAATGCCGACGATGTTGCGTCGCGTTCTCACCGCTACTCTCAGATGCCCCAATATCCTCTCTCTTCAACACCCAATTCTCTCCTCCCGCCACGTAATCCCCGACCCCTTATTTTCGTTCACCCTCCCGTCACTCTATCATAGCCTCATATCCTCCTCCTCCTCCTCCCCTTCCACCCAAAACCCTCCGAACTCATTCAAAACCCGAACCCCACTGGAGAAGCAATTCGAAACATGGGTCCAGAAACTCAAACCCAGATTCGGTCCACCCGATGTCGACGAGGCCCTGAAAGCCCAATCGGATCCCGACCACTCCACCTACCTCACCATGATCAAAATCCTAATCAACGGTCGGCGGTACAGCCACGCTGAAACCCTACTTGAGGAGGTAGTCGCCGGAGCTTGTGAGATAACTGTCCCACTCTATAACTCCATTGTTCGACTCTGTTGTGGAAGAAAGATGCTCTTCTGCAAGTAATTCCATCATCACTAGTGGTGACCACTATCTCCTGTGCAGTCTCGATTGGGTTTGCTTCTGAAGCCACAGATTCAACTACGGTTGCATAGGTTCTCCAAATTGGGGTGCTTCTTTGGTTGATATTCTCATGTGGATTGTTGAAAGTTAAGGTTTTTTTGGTAGAAAAATTGGTTTGTGAGGGCAAACGCAAAGAATTTGGTTTTTAGGTTCTGAGAAATTGGCAATGGTTTGGTTTGAGAATTGGGGGAAAAATTATGGGGATAGAGATATGGATGTGGTAGCCATTCCCTTTTGCTCTCTCTCTCTCTCTCTCTGTGTAATGGAACGGTGTTGTTGGTGTAAAAAAAAATTGGTCTTATAATTTTTTTTTAATTAAGTTAAAAAAAAAGAGTTGGACTGAATTACCCCTCAAAATAGGCCACGTGATCAGCTAGTTAACACCGTCATGGACGGCGTGTACCATTCTTAGGTCGGGCTTCAAACTTGAGGTACCAAAGTGATAGTTTTGCATAGTCGGGTACTGAAGTTAAGAGTGTATCTTCGTTCAGGTACTGTTTGAAAATTTTTCTCTTATTATGTCATTGGCCGTCGTACGATTGTCGTTTACGAGCAACCCATCAAGCACTGAAGCACCCGCCGTTTCTGTCGGACCAAAATCACAGTCGAAAAGTAAAAGAAAACCAAATCCAGGGGAGTAGGGGACTCTTGAGATTTTGGGTGGGAAAATGCAGAGCCTAGCACCAATACGACCTCGTTTCGCGAGGTGCCTCCCAACCTTTCGAGCATTCTCTTCTTCTTCTTCAGATTACTCCAACCAGTCCCGCGGTGGCCTCCCTCGCTTCTTCTCCGAACGCCTCCCTTCTTCCAAGGCACTCCATCTCGCTCTCTCTCTCACTTTGTTACTTCGTCACTGTAAATTTTAGGTTACTGTTTCTTACTTCAATGATATTACAGGGAGGCCTAGTTCGTGTTCAAGATGATGAGTTCTGGCACATGACTAAAGTCTTGAGATTACGCGCCAATGATAGGTACCTTCTATCAAATTTGAATTGGATTGCGGTCAATTTTCAATCTTTATGATGATTCTGAAATTACAAGCTTCAATTTTGTATAAGGAAATCAGGATTCTTTATTTTCTGTGTTGTAATTGTGGATTTAGTGGTGGTGTGGATAAATGTGTGCAAGGGTAGAGCTGTTTAATGGGAAAGGAGGTTTGGTAGAAGGAGTAATACAAACGGTGGACCGGTCCGGGCTTGATTTCGTGGCGTTGGAAGATCCAAAGTTGGTTCTTCCACAGAGCACGCAGTGGCATGTGTTTGCAGCTTTTGGTTAGTTCTTTGTGCCGTTTTTCTGTAGAGTAGTTTAAGGCTTTTAGGGGTGTCTCATGTTTAAAATGCTGCAATGCTGCTCCTGTTTCTAGGTACTTTAAAGGGCGGTCGAGCTGATTGGCTTGTTGAGAAATGCACGGTATGTTTTGTAGTTGAAAGATTATGTTTTGGGGTAGTGCATCATCACTGCCATTGTTGCTAATAGTTTCGATTATGTTTTTGCTGTCTTAGGAGCTTGGGGCTAGTAGTGTAACTCCTCTGCTGACAGAACGTTCTCCTACTATCTCGGAAAATAGGCTGGATAGGTTGCAGAGAGTCAATATGGCAGCTGCTAAACAATGTAAAGATTGAACTCAGTGATATTCTCAAAATGCATTGAACGGCTTATGTTCTGTTGAAGTTGTTTCTTTCAGCTATTAAAATTGAAAGCTATTTGGAACTTAAACTTTTATCCTGTCTGGATTTATATATTTTCACTCATTAGCCATCTCATTTTGTTCCCATGGCTACTGTGACAGGTCAACGGCTCCATGAAATGGTATTGAATCCCCCAATGAAAATTGATCGTCTTTTGCCCCTTGTGAGTTCTTTCTTCCCATTTTGTTTTACTTTTAAATTGGACAACTATCTTAACTCCAGAAATTTTTGAATTTTGGGTTGTATTGAATCCCCCAATGAAAATTGATCGTCTTTTGCCCCTTGTGAGTTCTTTCTTCCCATTTTGTTTTACTTTTAAATTGGACAACTATCTTAACTCCAGAAATTTTTGAATTTTGGGTTGTTGTACAGTTTACCTAAATAACTCTACTAAAATTTGAATATTGGGCTGTTCTGCTGTATACCTCAAAAGCTAGCCGATTCTCATTCTTGTAATTAAAATTAATTTTTATGATTTTATGTGCTATTTTCTTGTACCAGAGGGTTGTAGTTCCATTTTAATAATCAGCTCTTTTATATTCTGTTTTGATTGATGACAGGTGTGTTGTTGATCACAACTCTTCTTATCTTTCCCTTGTTAATTACTTATATAATTTTATTTCTTAGGTTGCACAGTCCAAGCTATCTTTTTTGGCGGTTGCAGAAGCTACTCCTCTTGTTACTGCATTAACTTCGTCAAGAAGGGAGACCAGTGGGCTGATTGTGGTTGGACCAGAAGGCGGTAAGTATGCATCTTGTAGTTATTTTTCCATTCATCTACTTTTGTTCATGCCCAGGAACATAAATGCAAATTAGCAGCCAGAAGACGGTCACTCTACGAATTTGTTTGTGATTCTTGAGAGCTGCAAATCCTGCATTTGTATCCCTAAATTTGAGGACTTAGGGTTGGGGATTGATGTGAAATTGATTAGGCCTATTTCAGTTTGCTGGAAAAACTAAGTTAACAAATTGGTGTTTTTGGAAGGGTTTTCATTGATGAACCATACTTGAAAGAATAGAATCAGTTTAACATTTGGCAACTAGAGAAAGAGACTAGGTAACCATGCCTGTAACACATTTAATTTGTATTTTTAATCAAGATTTATTAACTGTCAAAACCGAAAAACAAAAGTACAAGAGCCAGAATACCTCGACTAATAGACTGCTACAAGTGTAAACAGTGCCTCAGGAACTGTAACTTGTTTCATCTTTGTGTTTATTTGTTCTTTGACAAACAAATAAACACACTTCCAAATTCTACTAGGTCCTTACGGCACAGGACACTATACTGTTCTTGTAAGAGGCTCACTCCTTGGCTTCTACAGAAGAGAATTCCTCTCTAACCAAGGATGGCACTATGGCTAGCACATAAGTTGGTCTTTGTGAATGGTGTCAGTTATTATTATCAATTTGGTATTTCCTCTTAAATATACTAATAAATCAATATATTGTACTATATTTGTGTAATGTGTTCCTCAGAAAGATAGTCAAGTAGTTGGTCATTGAATGAGTAAATCTGTGTCCTTCCCCATCTCTTTGGAACAAGTCGTCTTAAGGAGCTTAGTGTGTGTCCCAGGTTAGAGTAGTATTCCTTTGTTTGGTTAAGGAATGTAACTAAAGTTGGAAAATGTGCTTGTGGTCTAAATATACAATTTTGTGTGTTCGCTGCCAGTAGGTTTTGATGCTTATCATTCACAATATTGCTTGCCTGTCTCTTTTGCCTAATTAATATACCATATAAGATATACATTTGCATTGTTCAATTCTGAGATACATATGAAAGTTCATCGTTGCGGATTTATTTTGGTGTGTTCTTGCTTCAGACTTCACGGAGAAAGAGGTGTATGAATTGATAAAAGCTGGGTCAATCTCTGTTGGACTTGGCCCACATCGACTCCGGGTAGAAACTGCTACAGTGGCTCTTCTGGCAACTCTGATGTTATGGTCTGATTCTCAAGAAAAGTGTGGTTCCTAAACTCTCCCTCACGGGAAGTCTTTTTTTCTTTCTTTCAAGGACTGAACTACATCGAGTTTTGTTGTGCCGCTTACTTTAGGCCAAATGTAGATGATTGCTTGTTTCATAGTGTTTTCTTGTTGATCATTTGAAGGTTAATTTTAGCACGAGGATAGGAGCTCTCTACTGTAGAAACACCATGTTATTGAGTTCTGTCAACCAAAACTGCTTCTAATGCAATTTATGAGATATTGTGCATACTTTTTTGTTGGTAAAGATAATGATACATACTCTGTCTTTTCAAGAGAATTGCATTTTCAGTATTGATATTGATATTCTTCTTTGTTGCATCTATTGCGCTTAGGAAACTGAATCTTAGTAGAAGAGACTGGGTCAAATTGTGAGAATAGTTTCTAGTTTCTCTTGTTGAAAGGAGGATGTTGAGAATCATCAATATTTAACAGAAATGACATCGATCTAGTAGTATGTCTTCAATTTTTCACCTGGCTATACATTTTCTGTCTGCTGGGAACCTGATTGACATGGCTACCCTTTAGACCTAATGGAACTCTTGTATAACTGTATTATATTTTGAGTTCTTTTAGTTTTACCAACTTACCAACTAGTTGTTAAGTTCGGAAAGTGTAGATAGACACTTCACTCATAAAGCCTACAAAAACTTCTGTGTATTCATGGAATCATGGAGAATCTTACAGAATACATCAGATACAGTATAGCTAAAAACTTGACATGGAAATTCATGAGAACTGAGTGGAACAAATATTAGATTTTACATGTAAGCAGCCTTCCAATCATCCTTTACATCAACTCCTCCTCTCTCTCTTGCATGAATTCCCCACGTAATGAAATAAACATGAAGCTGAAGTGAGCAAGCATCTGACCTTGACCCTTATGTAGTGTAATTCCTTCCTCGAGAATCATGCTGCAAAAATCTAATGGGAATTATAGAGCATAATCTAACGAATTCGTTACTTTATACGTCGATATCTCTAACAATTTTGACCACTTTAACTATGTGTACGATACATGTAAGCCATGAAGTCAGGCATTTTGTCTTTCTGGTTGTCATTGTCATTCTGTTGATGAGAAATTAGGGTTCTCGCTTCTCCAAGTCAAAAATTTTGGCCAAGAGTCATTCAAAATGTCAAACTTCAGAAGCTACTTGAGACAACCAGTGGTTTGTTCAAATGAATTTGTAGTCCGCAAAGTCTAGCAGTTTTTGTTCTCTTCAGGAACAAATGCCGTGCAGGTTGATGCATCTGATTACAAGTCAAAGTATGGGTCTTTTCGCAGTTTCAATCGTTTTCTCGATTGCATTCATGAAAATTTCAGGCAACAAAGAAACTCGATCCCATGTTTTACTAGCTTCTTTGAAAATTAGTCACAACTAAATTTTGTTGAATGGTAAAAACCTCCAGCCGTGCAACATTTGCACCATCTATTCTGTTATGAGCGCTAGATGCTTGTGTTTGTAATTCTTTTGAATCGTTTAAGGTTGTAGTTAAGATATTGGATTGAACTCATAATCCCAATTTTTAGTGAGTCATTACCCTCTCAAGACTTGAGGAATGTTGGTAGTCTTAACATTCATCCACCAACATTCGCTCTTTTTTTTTTCATTAGTAGTGCAGTTTTAGAGTCAAAATTAATCATTTTCTAGCCTATCTTTTGTAAAATAATTTTTGCTGATTGATTGAGCAATTTATACGTGAATTAGTCTTGGCCGAAATAATACATTATTTCTGAAAGTGAATACTATCTAGTACTATCAGTTTGAAAGGTAAAGAAAAGTAGTGTTCACCACTTCACCTATACTTGGGTTAAGGAAAATATAAAAAAATAAAACAAACTTTGTCCATTATATATGTAGGCATGTGTACCTAGCTTAAATGGTAGCAATTTTAACAGTTACCATAAACGGTAAATTTAAGGAAGTGTGAATACTTTTTTACTTCGTAGTTAAAATATTTTTCTCCAACGACTTTGTGCGGCAGCCACTGACCAACTGTTGCAACGGAAAGCGTGCCACATTAAGTGCAGTCGCTGCGTCATTCGCAGCGCTACAAAGTCAGCGCATTGCAGACATTTCATAAACTAAAGTACTAAACTAGCCCTAGTTGCTTGACTAATAACGTAGCAGCCACTGTGTATCATCTTTTTGGCAACATTTTCATTTTCAACTTTTTTTGTACCCACTTTGGCATTTTGCTTACCTTCAAGAAATAATAATCGTGGCGTATATGTTGACAAATGCATCATCAAGAATTTTTTTTGTTTTTTTTTTCATCTAATCATTCTCAAGTAAGATCACTAAAAGATTGTTCTCAAAATCACTGAGTCAGAATTTTTTTTAAATGTACATTAAAACAATGAACAATTATCAGAAATAAGAAATGATATAATTGACGTAACAATTCCCTTGTTATGTTGCATTTTTGATCGATAAACAGTTGAGTAGACCAAATTAAATCAATATAATGTGATGCATGTATTGTATAAAATAATTAGTATGAATATATTTACTAATTAAATCATGGAAAAAAAAATGTTTTGAAATAGTTTTTAATTGACTAGACCATAAATTCATAACAATAAAGTATGACTTGTATAAAACCATATTACGCTGAATATGTATATGTCCAATAATATTATAACTGTTACATATCTCTCCTGCAGAAGTAACATTTAAATTTTTTGTTGACCATTACATGATTTCCTTTATCATCCAGAATTTACAAAATGAATTATTTGAACCTAACTTTTAAATGCCTTTCACACATTGTTGGCCTCAAAATTCCAAAATGGAGGACTCGTACGGTACACATCTGGTGGCAACCCAGTAATTATCTGCAACGACAATCCCATTTCTCAACCCTCACGTCACTAAATTCTTTATAAGCCCCGGAGTGAGAGCAGAGTACCCTCCATCTCTCTCTCTCTCTCTCTCTCTCTCTCGCTTCGAGTACAATCAATCTTAGATGACGAACCAGTTGGAGAGCTTGGTGGAGTCGATCAAGTCGAAGGTACGAGCTCTGAAGAAGAAATCGAAGAAACCCTACATAAAGATGGACAAGAGCTCCAGCGTCAAGGTCGAGATTCGGAGCAAAAAGGCTCGCAAGCTCATTGACAAGACCCTCAAGCTTGCTGATCGTCCCGGAAAGCGTTCTGTTTTTTGATATCTCCACACACCTTTTTTTTTTGGAGGAGAAATCTCCATACACATTTGACATTTCTATATCGATCTGTATCATATCATGTATACGCATATGTAGTTTTGTACCAATGGCAATGGCTCATAGTTAGCTTGCTTAATTAGCTAGGCTGATTTGACGACGACGATGGTGATTGTAGTGGGTCGTCTGTGTTTATCTTTTTCTTTGTTGGCTTCCGATCCTGTGTTTTCGATGTTTGAACCGTTTCGGATTGCTTGATGAATGAAGATTCTGTTTGATGACTGGGTTTACTGTTCGTCTCGTTCATGATTATCTCAACCGACTAAAAGGGCAATAAAAAAGAAGAGAGGCTATTTTCTCGCACCCATAGAGTGAGTAATAACGAAAAGGTCAACCCAATACTAGTTGAGGAAAATACAAATTCTTTAGTAAAGTTGGTTCAATTGGCCTTCACATAACAAGAATATTGTGTGATTTGTGTCTAATAAAGATGATCTCTGAGGATAGTCATACTCAAGCCTCTAATGCGGAGTGTTTCAGACTAGAGACTTGAGTATCAACTATATTGAATTAAACTAGCTGTTAGGTTTCACTTTATTTACGGATTAGAGACAAAATGAGTTTGGTAGAATCAAAAAAACAAAATGAGTCTAGCTCTTTTTTTGTTTTTGTTTCTACGAGTCTCTTATATTTTGTCTTACTTTTCTTTTTCTTCCACAGAAGAATGAGGAAACCAAGTAGAATACGACCTTGAGTTTGAATCTTTCCCTCAAATTTCTTGATTGCATTTATTTGATTTCTAATACACAAAATCTGAAATTCATCCAGTTATTTGGGACCAAAACTATATAGAATGTAAGCATAGTGCACCATGTGCCAGTTTTTACACATTTTGAATGTTTATGTTCAAACTGTTTTCGATCCAAACATTGTAGCATGTAAAATAGAAACCATATGTCATCGCGTGCAAAACGTTAAGCCCATTCCATCAGACATTATAATAATATCTGATATCATTAAAACCTCAAAGTAATTGACTTTTGTAGTAATTGTTATACGAAAACTTTCAAAGGACATGGTGTAAAAGAAAAAAGAAAAAAAAAACTAACTGATCAAACTGCTTAGTATAAACCCGAAATCAATCATAACTTGGTGCTACAGGATTTGCACTTAAACAATGCTTACTACTTTACTTTAGCAAATCTATGTTCACTAAACCCATAATGACATTTCTAATTAGCATGTGAAAATTCAAATAATATTAGGGAGTCAGATTCAGAGGGATTATACATTCTGAGAAAGAGAGCAGATACAGATGCTACCTTTCCCAGTACTAATTTAGTTTCTCATTTGAAAATGAGAAAAGAGGAGCCCTTTTCATACTACAAGTCAATGGTTTTGAAAGGTAATGACTTCAATATGGGATCCCAATCATCCCATGCTCCACGTGCTTCATTAATTTATAGCAATATTGATTCCATGACTTTTCATCAATTATTTGCATGTCAAATATTCAAAATCATAGAGATTCTCAAAAAAAGAAAAAAATTCAAAATCATAGAGATCTTCAAAACTTTCATTAGATGATGGATTTCTGTGGTTATTCTTTTTATTAGATAAAACTCATGATCATGTCTTAAGCTCGGGTGAAACAAAATGATCTGAGTATGTTCAGAAGGGACACTGCTATAGTTACCAATTTTCTTTTCTCTAAAATTTACTTCTTCTTTTTTTTTTAATAAAATTTGCTTTGACTACTATATTTTTTCCAACCGAACATGTGACACGTCCTTGTTAAGAAAATTTCAACTAAACTAGTCTGCAATCACATGCTCTGCATGTGTAAGAAAAATTTTAATTGTAAAAAAAAAAAAAGTTATCTGCAAAAGAAAATAGATTGAATGGGTAGTTATTGCAGAGAGAAAATAGTGGGAGAGAAAAGTGGAGGTTGTGGGATAATTTTTTTTCAATTTTCTTAATAAAATCTATTTTATAATTGTCCTATTTACCCTTGTGATTTAATTTATTGTCAAAGTTTTTTAATCTATCAGGGTTAAATCTGTCAAAATTTTCAATTTTGGCTAACAAAGCCTCTTCTCTTAATAATAGTATAGATAATTGCAAGTCACATTGCTTCTTGAATAACTCTGTTCTTGATCTTCAAGTCTACTTGTTTCGGAGTTCAATGCAAACCGCGTTGTGTTCCATAAATATATAGTTGAGGTTAATCGACACCCTTCTTTTTTGGGGTGGCTGGGTTAACATAAATATTAACGGTGCTTGGAAGAATATTCAGGCCGTTGTGGTTATGAAGCTGTTTTTTATGATTATAGATAGAGGACAACTCCTTGGTGTGTTTGCTTCTAATCTTAATATTCCTAGCTAGTTCAGTAGCGGCGGAGGTAATGGCTGTTATTAACGCTATTGAGCTAGTTTGGGTAATGCATTGGAAGCATATATGGCTAGATTTTGACTCTTCGCTAGTTCTAAAAAAGAAAATATATGTGCTTGATTTTGTGCCTTGACAGCTTCGCATTGAGTGGGGCAATTGCTTATACTACATTTGAAATTAATCAAGTTGTAGATGCATTGGCGAAGTATGATTTGACTTCTAGTGAACCGATTTGGTGGGACTTAGCTCCTTTTTTCATCCGTAAACATTTTCATAGTGACCATTTGGGTATGTCAAAGTTTCGTTTTCAATAATTTGGTTTCTCAATTCTTATCTTGTTTCGATTTTTTGTTTGGCAGCTTTTGATTCTTTGGTTCCCCCTCTTATTGTAATTTTCTTTTTTACTTCAAAGAATTTCAGAGGTAGTGGCTTTTTACCTCTCTTAGCCTTTTGACTTTAGCCAAAAAAAAAAATCATCTAAATGTCAAAACATGTCTCAAAAAATTAAACATGCATTATAAAGATTGGTACCAAAAAGTACAACTCCAAGCCTCATATTCATCTCTGCACGCAAGTGTTGTTAGCTGTTGATGATCGCAAGTGTTGTTAGCTGTTGCTATCATCAACGAATTTCGGATCCAAGCCTTGACGATCGCCTAAACCGGAGCAACTCTTTCACTAGTTTTGAAGAGCAATTGACAGAAGGCTCAAGGCTTAATGGTCATTCTCTCAAGAACAGGTGAACTTAGAAGTAGAAATTTGATGATATCTAATTCAGCTTTTACACCAAAGATCTTGGTTATTTTCACAACTCGCAGTCGAGTAAATGTGAAATTGTGATTGTCATCTAAACACGACTTCACTTCTCCAAAGACAGCTCCGTTAATCGTTTGGCAGGCCTACAGAAGGTCCCTAACATCAATTCATGAAGTACCATAAAATTTGATATGTAGACTGACTTCATGAATTAGTATACTAGTTTGTGACTACTTCACGTTTGTATCAAATTAGTTTACCTCTATATTTAACAAAGTGTATTTGATGTGTTGGTAGCAAAAAAATTTTCTAAATGAAATTTGTGTAAAGTGTTTTACAATATTGTACCAATTTGTTTATAATTATAACCATTGCAGTAGCTGTTGAATCACAATGCTGGTTCTTGTGGTTGGAGAAACCATATCTTATTTTTGAATAAACCAACACTAAGATAATTGCCAAACAACAATTTAAAAACTTGGGGAGGTGATGATTTAGTTGCAGTGGGCAGCAAAGGATTACTGGGGGCAACGTTTCTTTCTCGCCATTTGGACTTGAAGGAACATCAAAATCCATTAAGGGTCCTCAACTCTTCAATTAGAGAAGTTAAATCCGAGAAAGATGAACCACCTTCTTCAACAGCCCTGCTTGCCATCTCTCCAAGCGCTTTAACTCTGTTTCTCATTTCCTCTGCGTCATCACCGTCCATGATTCTTGTCACAGCCTTCTCTATGGCCTCCCTTTTCACACTGGCCTCACTCTTCAAACTTGCATCCACAAATGAAACCCATTTTTCAGCACCAACACCAACCCCAACACGAAGTATCTGCGTCACCAACTTCTCAGTGTAAAACTGATCAGCAAACACCGGCCAGGTGATCATCGGTATCCCAGCAGAGACTCCTTCAAGGATTGAGTTCCACCCACAATGAGAGAGAAAAACTCCAACTGCCTTATGCTCAAGAATCAGCACTTGGGGAGCCCAATCTCTTATAATCAGTCCCTTACCTTGCATTCTCTTCTCAAATCCTTCAGGCAACCACTCTTCTATCTCTTTCTTTTGTTTCTTCACAACCCAGATGAAGTCATGTCTAGAAGCCTCAAGGCCTGCTGCAATTTCTAGGAGCTGACAATCAGCAAAGTTGATCATGCTTCCGAAACATACATATACAACCGAATTGGGTTTCTTAGAATCAAGCCATTTCAAGCACTGGTGTTGCTCAACAGCGGCCATATCTTCTGCTGCCTTGTCAAATAGGGAAACCGGGCCAATATGCCATGTCTTCCTCCCATACACCTTCCTGTAATGATCAGCATAATCTGGTTCAAGTTCGTAGAAGCTGTTAATAATGACCCCATAGCTCCTTTTCTCACACTCTAAGGCCGCTTTCCAGAACCTGCTAAGTTCTGCTTCATCATCTAGCTTTAAAAAATCCGCGATTTGGTTTCCTGTCATCTTGATCACATCTGGGAGACCAGGAATAACAATAGATTTTGTTTCAGATAACAATTTCTTGTGAGGTTGATGTATCATCACACTCAATGTAGCACACAAAGGGAACAATCCGGTTGCATGAAAATATAGCCTTGGAATTCCAAACTTGGTAGCAACATCTGTAGCCCAAGGAAAGAAAAAATCAGCAACAAGGCAATGAGGTCGATGTTGGTCCAAAATCTGATCGAGCTGTGGTTCAAGCAAACGGGTGGCTGTGAAGAATTTTCCTTCCATCTCTGGTGTTGTGATCAAATCAGCCCTCTCGCATTCCTCAGGCAATCCAACTTCAGCAGATGGGAACTTGATGTGAACAAGTTCAATTTTCTGATCAAATGCCAAAGTAATTTTGCTTCTTTGGGTTGCTTTGGTAATGAATGGTGCATTGAGCGGAGTGGTTATTATGGTCGATTTCACACCACGAGAAGAAAATAATTTTGCTATATGTGTGAGGGGTATAATGTGGCCTTGAGCCATGTATGGAAAGAACAAGATATTAAGCTGCTCACAAGATTTAGTTTCCATGGAGTGGTAGACACAGCAGAGAGTTGAAGATGATGACACTGGTGTTGAACAAGAAAATGATAAATGGCTGTAGGCTAAAGGCTTAACTACAGCCCCAATATATATTAACAAGCATTTTGATCTCTAATCTCATGCACCCACAGTCTTGACTTGGGGTTCAATAGCTTAAATTAATGTATGTGTTGGCTTTCTGTTTCCAATGGGTCGATGAAAATGAACATGCATGTGAACTGGTCTCCCCCTGGGAGCGGGATGGGTCACCATCTCAGCAAAAAACATATTTTCAGCTTTCCACCGACAAAATTGACGCTGGTATCTTTTTGACCCAGGTCATGGCTATTATTACCTGGCTGCCACTGTGTGTTATACAATGAAGAGCTAGCTACCACTACAATAGATCATATGTGCTATTTAAAGGAGCTGTACGTCTCATGTACAATTGAAATGTGTGGTGTCTGGAGCTGACATGACAACAAAACTGGTTTCTTGCACGAGTTGTCTCCTTTTGTGGGGAAGAATTCCAGATAGTTCTTTTGAGTAAGGATTGCTTAGATGCATCCTCATTGCTGATGCTACTGAGGTGATTATCTTGCTGTGAGATTATAGTTTTATAAAAAGAACGAGGATTCAAACTTAGAGAGGTGAGACTTCAAAAAGGGAGAGAACTATACCATCTACATTAAACAGTTAGCTAACTGGTCATGCTATATAGAATCATTTACTATAATGTAGTACTTCTCATACTTACGTACTAGACCGATTAAAGACAATCATGTAAGTACAGGCCTAACAACAATAAGAGCTGGATGTGGAATTTCACAAACACAAGCAAACCAAATCAAAGCCAGATAGACTGAACAGACTCTCAAATAGAAGAGAATGGTTCTAAGGATGTGCACATCGCAAAGGATCTAAATGACTATTATAATCTCTTAGAAAGTTTTAGGCCTAACAAACATGTTGGTGCGAAAAAGTTTGGTAGAAGATCTCATCATCTGCTTTCTTGACTGGAATGAGAGTGAAAAATTTTGCAGTCGAGAAGTTGTCTACACATCCTCAAAATTTGGATCGGTGTTGGCAAGTCAGTGGGGGGGGGGGGGGGGGGGGAGTTCCAATAAAAAATACTCTGGTTCTTAAGTCAGTGAGGGTTTAATTTGTCGTGAGTGTAGATGATATTGACTACTTCCTCCGAATGTTAACCTTACCAAATATTTATAAGTGAGCTTGAGCAGATATCTCGATTAGTGCGCAGAGTGGCGTGCAAAGTCCGCAAGGCATGCGTTAGTGGATCCATCAACCCACTCTTAGGACAGCATTGGAGAGTACTTCCCGCTTGCTAAGGATTAGGCTAAGGTGACTAATTCACTAACAGGTTCCGCATTATCCAAATCTACCTCGAGGAGATTTGACCTTCTCAGGGTTCCCCAAATAGATTGGGCTGCATCACTTTTGGCCTGTTTCCTGACTAGAACATGATTTCACCACACCCATATCTGCCTCGTGGGGTTTCCACCTGGAGGAATCTCCCAAATTGGTCCGGGCTGCTTCCAGGCACGGAACCAGGAATGAAATTTGAGGTGTGCTAAATTTACCTTATGCTGGTAAGAAAAATTATTCTCAAAAATTTGGCAGAGTTTACTTTGTTTTGATGGAATATCTCAATTGCATTACACTTGTCAAAATATGATCCACAAGATGCATTCTCATCAGAGTACTCAAGCCAAGGATATTTTTCAAACCACTTCCCATTAAATCTGCGATCTTGATCTCCACAAAGATGCGTTGGATACTCTTCTAATTTTGGTTGATAAGGACCATAAAGTATATATTTTCTTCGAACTTCATCACGCTCATTAATAGGATATGACGAGATTGCAGGGCGTTTTCCCGGATCACGTTCAATGTGATTAACATCAATTTCATGAGACTCAACTCGTACAGAACAAGAAGGTTCTTCCACAACCGAACTTGGAATATCACCCATAACAACATCATTTTTCAGAAAATATGAATTTACTTTATTTTGAAATTTTCGTGGCTTAGGATTTTGAGGTTGATCTGTCATTAAAAACAAAACTTAGAAAAAAGAAAACATGAAAACAACCAATCTTAAGTCAAACTCAAATATACAAGGACCACACCCGGGCACCCCACCAGGCCACCACATCCCTCCCCACCACAAGGGAAAACAAATTTAACTTACTCAAAAGCTAAAAAACACCTAATCAAAAGCATAATCAACTCAACTCTCAAACAATCAACACAATAAAGAAATTGCCACTATCATGAGCAATTGGGTATTAATAATACAAATTCAATATATTTTTCTACAAATCAATAGATTTGATTGCTTACATCAAGAAATCTAGAAATACCCAAATTCTAACCTAAATTACATTATAATTTCGTCAAAAAATTTCATCATAGAAGGGAAGTTAAAGTGTAATACCTGAGATGAGACTTATGAGAGCAGATTATTGAGGAGAGGAGATAAGAGTGACTTGGTAGAGAGAGGTGAGAGTCTGAGGCTGAGCTTGAGAAACGCCGAACAGAGAAAGGGAGAAAACTCAGAAAAGGAGGTGAGGACGAGAGGACAGAGAGGATAGAGAAAGGGAGAAAGTTGTCTGCTATACATTAATTATATAGGAAGACTTTTTTTTTTTAAAGGGTGCTATGACTTACAGACTTAGCATACATATATTAATTTTTTTGTCCCCAAAATCTTGGGGTGTGCTGCAGCATACCTTAGCACACCCCTGTGTCCGTGCCTGGCTGCTTCTCCTTCAGCTCATTTCTTTAATTAGGAACCCATTATTTTCCATTTCTTGATTAGGAAGTTAGGAACCTATTCCAAAATTTTACGCCTCCACAATGCCCTATCTTTCCTTTCCGCATGAATTTAAGAGCGTAGGAAGGAAAAATTTCTTGCACTCGTTGTCAACCCTCACCAATCTTATTCCTGTTTCCCCCAATTGCTGTGTTAGAATTTACATTGCTTGCCTTCACGTGATTCAATTCGCATCCACGTACATAATTCTCATGACAAGGTCTTCAGCACCAATTACTTTAAACAATCAGTCTCTTGTAAAGCTAATCAAACATCATTTTCATAATTCTCATGTATACGTATATGTAGTTACTAGTTACGTACCAATGGAAATGGCTCATAGTTAGCTTGCTTAATTAACTAGGCTGCAGATTTGACGACGACGATGGTGATTGTAATGGGTCGTCTGTGTTTTTGTTTTTCTTTGTTGGCTTCCGATCCTGTGTTTTCGATGTTTGAACCGTTTCGGATTGCTTGATGAATGATGATTCTGTTCGATGACTGTTGACTGTTCGTCTCGTTCATGATTGATTAACTATGATGCAATCTCAACCGACTAAAAGGGAAATAAAAAAGAGAAGAGCCTAGCTAGTTCCTCGCACCCATAGAGTAATAACGAAAAGGTCAACCCAATACTTCTTTGGTTCAATTCGCATTCAAGTATAGTAAAGATTATCTCCAATGATACTCTCTAATGCAGAGCATTTGGATTAGAGACTTGAGTATGAACTGTTTCTGATGGTCTGGAATTAAATTAACTATGTTAGATTTCATTTTGTTCACGGATTAGAGAATTGAGTTTGAGTTTGATTTTTTTTTTTTTGTGTTTTTTTTTTTATCAAATAAGAACTTCATTAATAATGAACTGCTTACAACGAGTTTTAGATAACATCTAATGGCCACTAGACTTCACACTAGAACTCTATAATGACTGACTCCAAACTTGCACTACAACTATATGGCAAAGACAACAAGCGCAGGAACAGTGAATCCTTGATATCTCACATCTCATCCAGCCAATAAGAACTCTGAAACTAGACAACTCACTTGTGTCAACACTAACTCACCAACCAGAGTCCTCCTGACCAGCTTTTGATCGACCAAGCCAACACTCGTTGTGACCTAAACCCGACCAAAAGGATTGTCGGACATTCAAACCTGGGACTAAAGAAAACCCAACACCATCACCACCCTATTGTCAACACCGTCAATCCACAACTGCTCCAAATCGCCATCCCCTCCGACCCAAAACCAGACAGGAACGACCCTCTAGAAGGCCAATAATGCTCAATGAGGTTTGGTTTCCACAATGTAAAATTAGATCCTGAGTTCGAATATTCCCCTCAATTTTTTTTTTTGAATGATTGCATTTATTTGGTTTTTTATACACAAAATCTGAAATTGATCCAGTTATTTGGGACCAAAACTTTCTTGAATGTAAGCATTGTGCACCATGTGCCAGTTCCTCCACATTAATGTTTATTTCAAACGTACTGTTTTGGGGATCCAAACATTGTAGCACGTAAAATAGAAACCATATGTCATCGCGTGCAAAACGTTAAGCACATTCCATCAGACATTATAATAATATCTGATATATTATGAAAACCTCAAAGTAATGACTTCTGTAGTAATTGATTTATGAAAACCATCAAAGAACACGGTGTAAAAGAAAAAAACGCTAACTGATCAAACTGCTTAGTTTAAAAACATATATAAGTTGGCCCTACAGGATTTGCACTTAAACAATGTTTGCTACTTCACTATGGCAAATCTATGTTCACTGAACCATGTTCAAATAATATTAGGGTCTAGGGAGTCAGATTCAGAGGGATTATACGTTCAGAAAAAGTTCAAATAATATTAGCATGTGAAAATTCTATGTTCACTGACATTTCTATGTTCACTGACATATCAAATTAGCATGTGGAAGTTCAAATAATATTAGGGAGTCAGAGAGGGATTATACAGAGAAAGAGAGCAGCATAAGATGCTACCTTTCCCAGTACTGATTTAGTTTCTCATTAGAAAATGAGAAAAAGAGGAGCCCTTTCGTACCACAGACTCAATGGTCTTGATCGAAAGGTAATGACTTAAATCTGGGATCCCACACTTCACATGCTTCATTAATTTATAGCAACATTGATTCCATGACTTTTCATCAATTATTTGCATGTCAAATATTCAAAATCATAGGGTTCTCAAAACTCTCATTAGATGATGAATTTCTATGGTTATTCTTTTTATTAGACAAAATTCATTATCATGTCTTAAACTCGGGTGAAACGAAATTATCTAATTATGTTCAGAAGGGAGTACGTAGGGACGCTGCCATAGAAACCAATTTTGTTTTCTCTAAAATTTACTTTTTTTTTTTTTTTTTAATCTCTAAAATTTACTTTGACTACATTGTTTTTTCCAACCAAACATGTGACATGTCCTTGTTAAGAAAATTTAACTAAATAATTGCAAGTCGCATTGCTTCTGGCTACATGAATATCTCTGTTCTTGATCTTCAAGTTTACTTGTTTCAGAGTTCAAAATAAATATTAATGGTGCTTAGAAGCAAGATTCAGGTCGTTGTGGTTATGGAGCCATTTTCAGTGATTATATAGATAGAGGAGAACTGTTAGGTGTCTTTGCTTCTAATCATAACATTTCTAGTTCAGTAGCGGTGGAGGTAATGGTTGTTATTAACCCTATCGAGCTAGTTTGGGTAAGGCATTGGAAGCATATATGGCTAGAGTTAGTTTGACTCCTCGCTAGTTCTAATTAATTTTTTTCTGGTCTCTTGATTTGGTGCCTTGGCAGGTTCGTATTGAGTGGGGCAATTGCTTATATCACATTTCTCATATGCAATTCCAATCTTCACATATGTTTTGGGACTAATCAAGTTGTAGATGCAGTGACGAAGTATGGTTTGACTTCTAGTGAACTGATTTGGTGGGACTTAGCTTTCTTTTTCATATGTAAACATTTTCAAAGTAACCGTTTGGGTATGTCAAAGTTTCTTTTCAATAGTTTAGTTTTTCTATTCTTATCTTATTTCGATTTTTTGTTTGGGAGCTTTTGGTTCTCTGATTTCCCCTCTTATTGTAATTTTTCTTTTTACTTCAATAAATTTCAGAGGTAACGGCCGGCTTTTTGCATTTCTTAGCCATTGACTTTAGCCAAAAAAAAAAATTTAACTAAATAATAATGATGGTGGAAATTTTAATAGAAATTGTCAAAACATGTCTCAAAACAATTAAACATGCATTATAAAGACTATAGTACCAAAGAGTACAACTTCAAGCCTCATATTCATCTCTGCACGCAAGCGCTGTTAGTTGTTGCCATCATCGACGAGCTTCGGATCCAAATAGATTATTTCCGCAAGCCTTGACGAACGCCTAAACCGGAGCACTTCTTTCACTAGTTGTGAAGAGCAATTGGCAGAAGGCTTAATGGTCATTCTCTCAAGAACAGGTGAACTTAAAAGTAGAAATTTGATGATATCTACTTCAGCTTTTACACCAGAGATGTTGGTTATTTCCACAAGTCGCAGTTGAGCAGATGTGAAACTGTAGTTGTCCTCTAAACATGACTTCGATTCTCCAACGACAGCTCCGTTAATCTTTCAGCGGGCCTACGCAAAGTCTATAGCATCAAGTCTTGAAGTATTGATAAACAGTTCACTGAACAAAGATGTTATATATACGGTAAAGTTTGGTTGAAGTTTTCAACTCAGCAGAATAAGCAACTCACAAAAATTTCTAGTTTTTGTAGAGCAGGGGAGCTTAGAAGAAGTCGTAGAGCAGTTGAAATTTCATTCCCATCATTGAAGCTGATGTCCAAAGAAAGAACACTCAGATATTGACATGGGTTAGAAAGCTTCTCCGGCAAGGCACCAATAGACAAATACTGTAGTAGAAGGGATGCAGAAAACAATAGGCTTAGTGTATATGGTCAAATTCCAATGGTGATGTGAAAGATCATGAAACGTAGGAAACCAGAAAATCGATTACCTTCAAAAAGTACCTCTTAATAGTGAGCCTTCGAATACGAGGCAGGTGATTTAAAACCTTGACCAAATTGCTAGAACTACCCGGACCTCGTATTTGGTCCACCTTGATGTCCAAATCAATTGAAGCATAAGCAACATTTGAGGTATTTACAAGGTCAACATCTTTAAAAGCACCTAAAATGTTAATATACTCGAGATTTGGTGCATCGATCTTTAGATTGGTGTCGCGCTGTTATTCTCTTAAGCAGAGGACTACAAGAAATCAAATTTTCAACCGCAACTTGAGACAAATTAACATAGAAAATGGTTAGGTACTTCAAATTCCTGAAGCCTCTGAATGTGGACGGAGGGCTTAGCAAACACATATATAACTCTAAACAAACCAAATCTTGGCAGGAGAACAAACATGATGGCATGTTATAATACTTCGATGTCCATGGATAAAGTATTAACTGTTTGATAGAGTTTCTGTATAGATGAGCCACCCATCGATCAATATCATGACATGGTGTTGGTACTGGAGGATTTATACAATAAAGCATGAACTTGCGTAGGGGGCCAATATGAAGTAGGAGTACATGATCAACAACGTTCACAAAGGTTGTTCACTTGTTCGGCTTTGAGTTGAGAGACACTAATCATCAAACGCTAGATCTTGTAGCATAGCCGATTTGTACCTCCACTTGCTGGACAAGACACTTGTTCTTGTTGCCTCCCTAAGCGGCAAACGTGATACAATATTTTCTGTGACATCATCTGGCAAATTGCTAATTCTATCCAACATTTGCACCCTAACTCACTAACTCAAACCAGAACAATTACAAGAGTTTAGAAGATGATAGAGTGACGGATATATACCAAGCACGTCTTTAATATTGCTGGTTCTTCTTTTTGTATTACTTCGAATCCGAGTACTAAATCTCCGTGTTTAATTGTAATTGAAATCCCCAATGATCTTGTTTCCTTTCTTGTATCCATCTCTGATTTCAGTTGGAGATTTTCATTCAATTTGATCGGAACCACATAGTTCTTGGCTCCCTTTTCTACTGGTCGAAAATTTCTCTTAATTACAAGAATAATTGCTACTGAGCTATATTATAGGTCTTGGCCATGAATTGGAGTGATTATCTTTTGAGAAAGCAGGGTCGAGCCTGCTCGGTTTTTGGCCCAAACTGAGTTCGACCTGGACTAGACTAAACAAGTTCTTGGTGCTGCGTCTGCAGCTCCTGCATACGGAGGCGTTTGCTTTTAATTATTAGATATGAATCAAAGATATGATACCATACTTCTCATGCATCATTTCTTCAATTGCTTGTCAACAATTATTTGTATGTTATAGATTCAAACTCATAGAAAGATGAATTCTGTTCAGAACTTGCATATGGAAAGAAAATGTACTTATCATGCACAACAATTGATAAGCAAATTTCACGCTTAGACTGTGGAAATTTGGATGGAAAACATGCTAACTTTTCTTAACAAACAGACATACATCATACATAAAGACTAATAGCAAACTGTACAACTCCAAGCCTACATTCATTTCTTCAAGAAGGTCCTCTCAGCTGGTGCAACTCTCCTTCATGAATCATGAATTATGGGTCCAAAACCATTATCTCTGCACGCTTTGAATCACGCTTAAACAGAAGTAAATCTTTTACTAGCTTAAAAGAACCATCGACAGAAGCAGGTTGAACAGTCATTCTCTCAAGCACAGGTGAACTTAGAAGCAGAGATTCGATGAAATCTAGTTGAGCTTTTACACCAGAGATCTTGGTTATTTCCACAAGCCGCAGTTGAGTGTATGCACAGTTGTAGTTGTCATATAAACAAGATTCCACTTCTCCCACAGCAGCGTGATCCTTTTCAGGGTCCACCTACAAGAGCTCTGTAGCATCAAAATCTGGAAGTTTTGACAAAATAGCTGTCAAAACTAATTAAAATATTTTATGGTAGAAATTGTTAACCCGGCAGAAAAAAACTAACCAAAATTTTCAGTTCTTGTAGAGCAGGAGAGCTTCTCAGAAGACATAATACAGTTGAAATTTCATCCGGATTGTCAAAGTTCATGTCTAAAGAAAGAAAATTGAGATATTGGCATGGTTTAGGGAGCTTCTCTGGCAAGGCACCAATAGACAAGTACTGCAGCAGAATGTAAGCAGCAAATTAACAACATATCAATGCATATGGTCAAATTCCTATGGCAATGTCAATGATCACTAAATAACTTATGAAACTTCCCAGTCAAAACCATTACTTTTAGAAAGTTTCTCTTTATTGTGAGCCTTCGAATTTGAGGCAGCTGGTGATCAAAAAACTTGAGCAAATTCCCAAAACTATTACAATTCCCTCTTTGATCAACAATGACCTGCAAATCAAAGGAAGCATCCACAAGATTTGAGGAACCCACGAGGTTAAAATCTTCGAAGTCCCCTTCTATGCAAATAAACCGGAGCTTCGGTGCATCAATTTTGAGATTGATGAAACCCTCACATATTTGCAATTTCAATATCTCAAGCAGAGGACTGCAACCAATCAAGTTGTCAAACACATCTTGGGACAAAGTAACAAACCAAAGATCAAGACTCTTCAAGCTGCCAAAGCCTTTGAATGTGGAAGAAGAGTTGTTTAGCAAACAATTGAATAACTCTAAACGAATGATATCTTGAAAAGAAAACAAACATGACGGAATGTTGTAGAAGTCCCCTTCAAAATTGTAAAGTGTCATCTCTTTGATGACAGGGTTTCTGGATAGGTGAAAAATCCATCGATCTATATCCCCAGTGGTTAGCTTACCTGTGAAAGAAAGCTTGAACTTGCGTATGGGACCTTTATGGAGTAGGAGTACATGATCAACAATATTCACAAAGCTGAAGGTTGGATGACTTTTAGTCGAGACACAGGTATCAGTAAACACAAGGTCTTGAAGCATGTCCGATTTGTGCCTCCACTTTCTGGATAAAATACTTGTCCTTACTGCCTCCTTAAGCGGCAAACGTGCCAAAATCTTTTCTGTAACATCATCTGGTAAACTGCTAATTCTATCCAACTCCATTTTCAGTACCAGCACACCCTAACTCGATCACTGCAACGGAGGAAGGAACATATATTTGGGAGAACAGTCAAACATGATCTAGCTAGGAATTATTCTGAATATATTGCTTGATATCAAAGGAATTAGAACATACCTAACTGATGATGACCCGGATCTTGGCAGAGCTTCGGACTCTTACTTTACTTTTGAGTGTTCTTTGTCCTCCTGTTTTTGTAACTTTGAGTAGTTTTTTTTTTTTTTTGGGAATGTAACTTTGAGTAGTTTGTAGTTTGTATTGAGTGATGCTTTGGCTTTTCTTTGCTTTACCTAAAGCATACGATAAGGTGCTCGTCCTTTTATAGTTTTATTCCTTTCCTGCCCCGGCTTTTTGGGCTTAGGAAAGAAAAAGAAAAAAAAGAAAAAGAAAAAAAAAAGAGATACTCCAGGAATGATTTTACTTTAATTGGATATCTGTGTTTGGAATTATTTTGATAGGCAGTGTTTGTGAGAGATTAACGTACCACGAGACTGGTAGGGCTGCTCAATCAGTAAACATGTAAAATAGATATTTTCATTTTAATAAATAATGATAAATTCGGAAATGTTTAAGGACAAGCATAAATTAACAGAGAGAGAGAGAGACTGAGAGAATGGAGATTCAAGTGTGTTTATTCATCTCATACAAGAGGGTATTTATAGGAATACATTACAAGTGTGAAAGCTCAAAGATAATCTCAAGCTTGGTATCAACTTGATTTACAGCTGCAGCTCAACATGGTAGTTGTGATGATGATAATTGCCATGCTTGTTGCCCTTTGGCATAAAGCTTGTCACACAAGTCTCTATACCTATATTATACACTCAAGTACCTTATCTATACACTCAAGTGCCTATTTATACATGATATAGACATTTATACTATGACTCATATATACTACAATATGATTCATGTATACTACAACACTCCCCCTTGGATATTTCATGTTTAATAGCATTGTCTAGGCCGTGCGCTTCGAAATTGCCTCGTTAAAAACCTTGCCAAGTAATAAAACCCTTTGGGAAAAAACAACCTTGGTCGAAGGAGAAAAAGAGCACAACGCGCGTTGAGTGTGGAGTATGTTTCTGGATACTCCCCCTGATTTAGATACTCCTCCTTGTGTCTCCCAAACGTGGTGCTTCTCTCGTTGCCTCATTAAAAACCTTGCCGAGTAATAAAAACTCTGTGGGACAAAAATAACCTCGGTCGAAAGGGAAAAAGAGCACAACACACCCTTCACGTTTCGAGACCATATATGTAGACATCTCCCCCTCTGATTGATCTTTGAGGAGAGTCTGTTGTTGCTGATTTTATGCTTGATGTTGTCGCTTTTGATGCAGCCTTGCTTCATTTGTTTCAAAACAAGCAGCATTATCTTAAATGCTTGTAGGCTCATCTGTGGTAGACTTCAAACCACAACTATTCGAACATGCGTAACCATGGATCCAGTCCATATACATTCAAGAACTACTTCGTGAAGAGTAGGGGTGGGCTCGCGAAACCGAAAACCGAAAAAAACCGCACCGATACCCGAACAGAAGCCGAAACAAACCGCACCGAAAAAAACCGCACCGAAAAGCGAAAAACCGCACCGCACCGAATCTGGTCGATTCGGTTTTCGGTTTCAGCCCGGCCGAAACCGAACCGAAACCGCACCGAATAACCGAAACGACGTCGTTTTGTATATACCCAAAGTCGGAAACCCTAAAAACCTAAACGATGTCGTTTTGTAAACCCTAAAAACCTAAAAGTCTAAAACTCATTCCGCATTTCCGCCTCACAGCCCTCAGTCCCTCACTTCCCCTACAGACTTCGATAGTATCGAGTAATCGAGTATCGACTCCTGTCTCTCTCTCTCTCTCAGTCTCAGATCACGATTCGCCAGAAATCGAAGGTCTCTTCGATTCTCGCCTCAGCGGCTTCGCTCCAGTACGAGTCTCGACCTCTCCCTCTCTCTCTCTCTGTCTCAGTCTCAGATCACGCTTCGACCTCAGTCCCCAGTCTTGGCGTGAACGACCTCTCTCTCTGACCTGTGTCACATTTGCATAACCTCGGTGGTCGTCCTCGCTACTTCGCCGGAAGTCGAAGGTCTCTCCGGTAAGAATATTACTAATTCCCTTCTTTGTTGTGCGTTAATTTCACTTCAGTCTCTAAGCATCGATCTGGGCTTTTTGATGTCTGTGCATCGATCTTCAGATTGCTGAAAATGAAGAGGAAATTGGAGAAATCTCAGTCATGTGGTACAATTTCTGCCTCAGCCCCGAAGAAATTGCCATCTTCATCATCTCAGGTAGCATTGACATGAATATGTTAATTTGGCTGATTCTTTTCTGTTTTTCATTGACATGAATATGTTAATTTGGCAAACTACTCAATGATATGAACCTCGGTTAACTCCGAATCAAATTTTTCTAGTATCAGGGGAATGCCCATCAAACTAGTCTGACAGACGAAATAGAATGTAAATTTTATGATAGTCATTGATATGGTTTGGGCTGGGCTGTTCTTTCATAATAGTCTACTGTATTGAGATAAACTGCAGGGCTACTTGGCTATCTATGTAGATGAAATTGTTATATGGTTTTTGTGCTTAATGATCTGATATACCTGATCATCTGTACCTTAGGAACCAGACTTTTCTCGTGAATATTTATGTTTTTTCTTTTGGTGTAAAGCACAGAGTCAATATAATGAATTTGAATGATTGCAAATATCATCCTGGTAGATTAGGGAAGCTGGTTATTTTGTTGTCATCTTATTACATGATTTTCCAAATTAGTATGTCCCACATCTATGCTTTTAACAAAAAAATTAAATTTAATCAGTATGTTGATGGGGGCTTCTTATTATTTTGTTTGGCTATGAAAGGTTTCATAAGTAATTGGAGGACTTGGATTAGTGGTTGATTTTGTTTGACTATTTTTGCTTAGATGCAGTTTCTGTTTTTGTTTCTGTAGATGCAGTTTCTGATTTTGCTTACATAAGTAATTGGAGAAAGGTTTCATATGTAGATGCAGTTTCTGTTTTTGCTTACATAAGTAATTGGAGAAAGGTTTCATAAGTAATATTTTTTTTTTGTTATTGCAGTTTCTGTTTTTTGTTTCTTATTGCACTTTCTGTTTTTTTTTGCAGATCAACATTAGTGTTGGTGAATCTACAACACCAATACCTCCCCATGAAGTTACTTCTACTGCAACTCCGGAAGTTCAAGGAAGTCAAGCAACCGAGCCTGAAGATGATGGAAGTGTGGAAAGCATCCTTGACGCGTTGAAACGGAAAGAAAGGCCAGATATTTGGAATCATTTTGAGAGGGATATGGTGGATGGTAGGATTAAGGGTAAATGCAATTATTGTGGAAAAATTTACTATGCCGATCCTAGGAAGAATGCTACAACCTCCTTTAATAATCATATGGACAAGTGTCCAAAGTATCCCCCTAATATTGAGATGATGAAGGCTAAAAAGCAAAAGATTTTCTCTTTTAAAAAACCAACTACTGAGTTGTGTACTGTAGAATGCACTCAAGAAGAGTTATCTATGTTATGTGTGGAGTACATTATATTAGATGAGCTACCATTTGCTCATGTGGAGGGAGAGGGGTTTAGGCGTTTTATGGGTAGAGCTCTTCCTTATTGGAGAGTTCCTTCCCGTAAGACAATAGCAAAGGATGTCCTTAAGCTTTATTTGGGGGAAAAGGAAAAATTGATGGATCAATTGAGTAGATATAGGTTGTCTCTTACAACCGATACTTGGACTTCTATTCAAAACATTAATTATATGGTCCTCACTGCACATTTTATTGATGATAATTGGGTGTTGCATAAGAGAATTTTAAATTTTTGTGTGATTCCTAGTCATAAGGGAGAGGCTATAGCTAAGCTATTGGAGGATTGTTTGTTGGAATGGGGTATAGAGAAGATTCTCACAGTCACCGTTGATAATGCTTCGTCAAATGATGTTGCATTGAAGGAGTTGAGTAGGAGGATAGGTGATTGGGGTGTCCCTAATGCACTTTTGCAAGAAGGGAAGAATTTGCAAATGAGGTGTGTCGCCCATATTCTTAACTTGATTGTGAATGATGGGTTGAGTGTGATGAAGATATTCATTGGTGCCATTCGGAATGCGGTGAGGTATCTTAGATCCTCCCCACAAAGGCTTGATTTTTTTAAGAAATGTGTTGAAAGGGTGAAACTAGAGTGTAAAGGGCTTGTGATTTTGGATGTCCCTACTAGGTGGAATTCCACATTCTTAATGTTGGAACGGGCTTTGAAATTCCAAAAGGCTTTTGATAGAATGGTGGAAGAAGATGCGGGTAATTTTTGTGCATGGCTTGAAGGTGCCAAAGGTGAAAAGCCAAAAGAAGGGCCACCGGCTAGTGTTGATTGGCAATATGGGGAGCAATTTGTGGATTTTTTGAGACCATTTTATGAAATCACTTTGAAGGTATGTTGTTCTAATTCTCCTACCGTTCATAGTACTTTTGGTGATATACTCTCTATTTTTGGTCTCTTGCAAGAACAAAAGAACCCATGTTTGTCTGAGATTGCATCACCTATGCAAGACAAGTTTATCAAGTATTGGGGTAGCTTTGATAAGTTGAATAATTATCTATTCATTGCTATTGTTCTTGATCCACGTCATAAACTTGAGAAAGTTGTTGACTATTTTGAGATTCTTGATGATGGGGATACGGATGAAAATGTGGAAGCTAACACAAAGACTGTGAAGGATCTCTTGTATGACCTTTACAAGGTGTATGAGGAAGAGGGAAGGGAAAGTGGTGTTGGTGAGGTTGTTAGTTCTCAAGTATCAAGTGAGGGGATATCTAGTTCAAGTAAGGGTCTAACGGAGTTAGAAAAGAGATTGAAAGAGAATGAGCAAAAGAGAAGAGCAAAGAAAGCCGGGATCGTAAGCAACGATGTGGATAGATATCTTGGAGATCCTATTGAAGGAGATGGTGAAGGCTTTGACTTGTTGAATTGGTGGAGGGTGAATGGAGTTTGTAAATATCCTATATTGGCACGCATTGCAAGGGATATTCTAGCTATTCCGGTGTCGACCATAGCTTCGGAATCTTCCTTTAGCACGAGTGGGAGGATTATTGATCCATACCGTAGCTCCCTAAGTCCTAGAATGGTGGAGGCATTGATATGTACACAAAATTGGCTTAGGAGTGAAAATGTGTATCTACATCATATGCCTACTGTTGAGGAGATGGAGTTGTGTGAAGAAGCGGAAAGAGGTAATAGTTTCTATTTTCTTAGTTAAAGTTTTTTGGGTTAAATGAAGTTGTAATATTTATGTTATATATGATTGTATGTATTTTAATTCTAATGTTGTACTTTTTATTATTCTCTTATGTTAATGTAGAGATGTTTAAGATGCCATGTGGAGCTGCAGTGGGGAGTAGTCGGAGCGGAATGTTACCTCCAAAGTCGAAGACTTCATCTTTCCGAGCTTGAGATCATGCTATTGCTCATTTGCTCTCCTTCATATGTAGATGTTGGTTCATTCTTTTTGTGATGTTTAATATTTTAGTGAACTTACACATTTTTAATTTGTGAGGTTAGTGACTTAGCGTTGATGTAATTATGGACTGTTATAAACTTTGGACTCTATATTTTTTGACCATTTCACATGTTGATGACTTGATGCTAGAACTTGATGGACTATTAGATTATATGAATTGAATTATATGGAGTATAGAATTATAGATTATTGTCTATTGAAGTACAAAGCATGCATTAGTAAACTTGTAAACACATTGTGATAAATTTTTATTACAGGTTTGAAGAAACAAAAACTTCTCGGGTTACAATACCAAAGAAGTATGAAGTATATTTGATTAAAACAAAAACGTAAAAAGTAAAAAAGTAAAAAAAAATAAAAAGTAAAAAAAAAAACAAAAAAAAATTAAAAAAAAAAAACCGAAACTGGGCCGAACCGACCCGAACCGTTCGGTTCGGTTCGGTTTTCGGCGCCACCTTCTAAAAATAAATAAACCGCACCGATATGACTTTCGGTTCGGTTTTCGGTTTTGGGTCGGAACCGAAGCCACCCCTAGTGAAGAGCAATAATCTCTGCATTGTTCGAAGATATAGTGACTAAGGTCTATTCTGTAGACCTTCAAGACATCGCGGTCTTACCCATGGTGAACACTTCACCAGTCTGGGAAGACCTTTGTATGGGTCAAGAGATACCCAAATATCAGCAAAACCTTCCAAAACACTTATGTCGTTTTGGGGTAGAGATAGAAAACGCAGGCCAGCGTTTGGCGGCGTTTCTGATGTGTGATGTGTCCGAATCCATCATTTCTTTGTAGGGATAGAATAAGCCCATATCGATCGTACATCTCAAGTACCGAAACATATCTTTTACACCAATCCAATGGCGTTGCGTTGGCGCAGAGCTATACCTTTAGCTAACAAGTTTATGTCAAAACGAGATGTCCAGTCTTGTGTATTGAGCTAAGTACAATAATGCGCTTATTCACACTTCTGCCTCTAGCACATCTTCATCTGATCATCCTTCAGACGGAGAGGATCCTTTTCAGGATCAAGACTACGAATGATTATGGGGTGCTTAAAGGCTTGACCTTTGTCAAAATGCCTAAGCATCTATTAACACGGTGCTCAAGTTCCAAACTGAGGCATAATTGTGTCCCCCCAAAAATCCTTCATCTCAAACTCGGATTTCAAGTGTTCAGCGGTTTCCCTTAACTCTTTAAGGGCTTCTAATGAAGATCATGTCCAACATGAAAACCACGATAGAATCCGAAACTTGTTTATGGAAATGCGCAGGCATATCCCTTCCCAATCAAGTAGTCACTTTAGTGAGCGTTTCAACTTTATTGCAAACGCGCTCCGTGGTCTAGAGCCACTTGATTTGGGTAAATAAAGTTCACTATTAACTTTCATGTATATTCCGTATCTAGATCCTCATAGAGATACGTAGTGACCACATTTATAAGCTGCATGTTTAGTTATTTGGAAACTACCAAACTGACAGGGTAGTGGAGTGCAATGACATCCATTACGAGAGAATATGTCTCTTCGTAGTCAATTCCAGGGCGTTTTTGTGAGAAGCATTGCGCCATAAAGCGAGATTGCCATCTCTTTTTTTCAACACGCTTTCTAACGAAGACCCATTAGTTAATAGGTTTTATGTAAGGAGGTGTTGGCATCACTGGCTCAAAGACCTTCCTCTTCGTTAGAGAATCCACCTTAACTTGGATCGCATCTTTCCATTTAGGCCAAATTTCTCTACGTTGGTATTTATACTTCAACGGAGCGTGGTTCGATATCATCGGTCTCAACAAACTCATGCGCATCAAAATGCGCAACTACATCATCAATTATGATGGAGTTTCTATTCCACATCTTATGTACACTAGTGTAATTTTCATAGAGCTCTATATTCTCATAAATAGGTTCTGACGTTGAGGCGTCCCCCAACGATAACCATAATTCAGAAGATACTCATAAGACGGATGTTGAGTGTCGATGATCCAAGGATTATGCCAAAGTATCCTTCGAATCCACGGGCTTCCCATGCATCTTAGCTGGGGCCATGGCCTGTAACACCAGAGTGCCACTTTCTATGGCGTTGGCGCCTTGCCTACCTCTGTGTAGGGTGGCGCTACGTCCTTTTGTAGGGACGTCCTTCCTTGCAGGCATTTTTGCAGCAAATGTGTGTGATCTCGTCACTTTAATAGGGATCGAGATGAGACATAGTGGGGACAGACCACGACAATTCCTGTCGTTCCTGCTGAACATTCTTGTTCTTATCTCCCCCTAACGATGGGAAGACTGTCTCATCAAAGTGACATCCGTAAATCAAACGGGAAAGAGATCGCCTTTGCAAGGGCATTAAGTGGCGGACGATTGTTGGAGTCTCAAATCCAACTAAGTTGCTCACTTATTTGTAAGGACCTACCATAGGCGTTGTGGCAGCGCGATTGGCACATAAATGGCTCACTCGAATGTGCGTAAGTACAAAATATTTGTACCCAGTCACTAGCTGTAACGCATATATACATTGAGTGGCGGTAGGTCGTAGAGAAATTTAGCATAGTTGTATGCGATATTGCATCACCGCAAGCGGATATAAGGATATTGGTGCGCATCACCAATGTCCGAACTACCATCGTAGTTATGTCCGCGGACCTTTTGGGCGTGTATATGGGAATGTGATGTCCAACATTAGTCCCTTTGCAATAACCATCGAAAGTCTTCGATGTAAACTCTCTAGCATAGGCAAACCCAATTGACCTAAGGATGACGGGGGGTGAGCCCGTTGTCATATGATTTGTGCTAAGAGTATAGCATACGTAGCTTTTACGAGTGGATAATAGCACAACACGTGATCAGTGTGTTTGCGTGTCAACCAACATCATGAGATATTTAAACGTCCGCAAGTTGGTTGAATAGGTCCACAAATATCACCTTGGATTCTTTGCAAGAATGGTATATTTTATTTAGTGTCCTTTGCATAGGATGGTCTCGATCCTATCTTTGCTAAAGAGCAAGCTTTGCAAAACGAAGTAACTCTTTGGACCAATCTTTGGTTCGTACTTCTTTTCGTTTTGAGGAATTGATGTCCGTGAAGTTTTTAATATACGAAACATCATATCACGACCTGGATATCCCAAACGGTTTTGCCAAAGCCTATACGTGTCAGAATCCCATAAGTCATCTCTTATGACATGGTTTGATTCAATGATTCGAATAGTGGTTGCATGCAACCCACTAGAGCAACACATAAGTTTCTCTAATACTCGTTTATGTCCGTAGTCATTAGAGGTTATGCAAAGGAATCTTTGTCCATTCTCACAATGTGTTTCCACATGAAAACCATTGGCTCTTTATATCTTTCAAATAATAAAGTTCGGAATTTAACACATGTCCATTACATTGAATAATAATGCGACACTTTATTAATAAGGAAAATAGCCAATGATTACATCAAGGATTCCAAAGTCTATTCCATAATAAAATCAAACTTAGACAAATTGTAGTTTTACTCAATCCGTTTGGTAACTCCAATGAAATATGACCAGGAAAGTAGAGAGAGATGTTGGTGGAGCGAGGCTCGCTTAAGTACCCCGATCTCAATTACTTTCCTAGACATCATACTTCATTTGATGCGCCACATGAGAAAGAGTTAATACAATTGTCATTTGACTAAGGCACATTTGCCATTTTATTGGAAAATAGAAAGGACTATTCTAATCAAAGTCTGCGACATCCTCGTGCTCTTCATTTGCAGCTTTGAAGTCCTCAGTGGTGAGAGTAATATCTTCACCATCTTCATCTTCAGCAAGATTGATATCTTCATCTTCAGCAAGTTTGGTTTCTTGCTCTCTCAATTGCTTATACTCCTTGTAGCTTGCAGCTAGTTGGGTACTTATGGCATTGCTTGAACCAATGCTCAATTGATCCACACCGATGACACCTGTCATTGTGGTTGCCTTCCTTCATTTGAGGTGTAGGTTGTCCACGTTGTGGATATTCCCTAGGAGGGTTGCTGCTACTACCACGTCTCATGGTGCGACCTCCACGGCCCAAATTGTTACCTCCCCGGCCTATGGTGCTACCATATCCTCGGCCCATGTTGCTACCGTATCCACCTCTCCCACGTGTGAAGTTGCCACCACGTGTGGAGTTGCTACCACGTGTGTAGTTACCACCACGTGTGTCCGCGCTAAAGTTGCGGTTTCCTTCTTTATTGGGGCGGTTATATGGACCCATTCGTCCTTCTTGTCCCCTATTATTAGGGTACCGCTCCTTGCGCCCTCTTTTGGGTGCATTATAATTTGCCTCGCGAACGCTCTTGGTTCCAATAGGCCTTGAATGATAATTCTTTACGAGGATGTTGTCGTGCTTTTCAGATACCGACATGATATTGATGAGCTCATTGAACCTCGTAATTCGTCCAGCATTGACTTCAGTGAGATATTGCTTTGATATCACAATTGCTGCGACGGGGATGGTGGAGAGAGTCTTCTCAATTAGTTCTTCTTCTGTGAGAGGTTTTCCACAGAATCTCAACATGGCTTTGAGGCGAAGAGCTTCAGAGTTGTATTCAGCAACAGACTTGAAGTCGGAGAAGCATATGTTGTTCCACTGAACCTTCAAGTCAGGCAGGAGGGAATCTTGGATATTTCCAAAGCGCTCTTCTAGCGCTACCCATAGATCTCTTGCATCCTTGATCGACATGTACTCTAATCTGAGAGATTTATCCATGTGGCGTCGCATCAAGATGATTGCTTGAGCATGCTTTGTGGGTGTTCGTTGGAACACTAGGCCCTGGTCAGGTGCCTGGATTATGGGCAATATCCCTCTCGCAGTGAGATGGTTTTCAACGTCGGTTACCCAGCCATGGTATTCCGAACCTGTTGAGTCAAGTATTGGAAAGTCGAGTCTAGGTTCATTCGACATCCTGAAAAATAAGAAGAGAAGATATATTAGTTTCGGAGTTTAAACTTCCACGAAAACTAAAATAATAAGATTTCCAAGCTATGCTACCAAGAAATCAATTTCCAAGAATATTTGGATTAGACCAAAACAATGATGTTTGCGGACGCTCTTAGTCCGAATATAATGAACACTCTTAGTTCATTGATTACGAACGCTCTTAGTTCGTTTAGCGTGAATTTCTATAATTCTGCCTTTTGATTACAAGTCCCTGAAAAGAAGAGAAAAGGAATACAAACTCAAAAACAGGAACTTTTAATAAGAAATACCTTTAAATAGTGTCGCCGGAAAATTTGTCCGGAAAAGGTTGTCGGAGGTGACTGAAAAGTCGCTGGAAAAAGTCGAGAAAATTGTCCGAAAAGTCGCCGGAAAAATGTCCCGAAAGTCGCCGGAAAGTTGTCGGAAAAGTGCCCGGAAAGTCGCCGGAAAGTTGTCGGCAGATCTGTCAACAGATGTGTCGGCAGCTGCTCGGCAGCTTCTGCGCAGGCTGTCGGCAGGTGTCTCGGCAGGTGCTTGGCAGCGTCTCGGCAGGTCCTCTCGGCAGGTCTCGGCAGCACTCGGTAGATGCGCTCGGCAGCTTCTCGGTAGGTGTTGTCGACAGGTCTCGGCAGCACTCGGCAGCTTCTGCGCAGGGCTTCGGCAGATCTCGGCAGGCCTTCGGCAGCGGTTCAAAAACTTCCGGCGGCCGGTTCAGGTGGTTTCCGACCGGTTCCGGTGATTCTGAGGCCGGTTCTGGGCTTCTTGGATCAAGGGCTTTGATATGAGCTAGGGTTTGGAGGCTTTTTGTAGGTTTGGAAAAATGACTTCGATTGCTTGATGAACTTCCTCTACTCTTGTCAATTTCGATTCTAAATCTAGAGCAATCTCGTGCTGATAACGTGTTTAAGGACAAGCATAAATTAACAGAGAGAGAGAGAGAGTAATGTTGCAGAGAGAATGGAGATTCAAGTGTGTTTATTCATCTCATACAAGAGGGTATTTATAGGAATACATTACAAGTGTGAAAGCTCAAAGATAATCTCAAGCTTGGTATCAACTTGATTTACAGCTGCAGCTCAACATGGTAGCTGTGATGATGATAATTGTCATGCTTGTTGCCCTTTGGCATAAAGCTTGTCACACAAGTCTCTATACCTATATTATACACTCAAGTACCTTATCTATAAACTCAAGTGCCTATTTATACATGATATAGACATTTATACTATGACTCATATATACTACAATATGATTCATGTATACTACAACAGGAAACACATTTAAAATTTTTTAAATTTTGATTGGGCTACCCATCCTCACATAGTCACGTGTATCACGTGTATGTTTGATCGATCCATTTTTTTTTTGATAAAATGATAGCTTTATTAACTAAAGGCCAGAAGGCACATACATCAGATGCTGTCTCATACCTAAGATCTATATGGCACAAGTCGCCAAGCAAAAGACAAGTACCTTCACTGTTAACACATGCGCGCACTTAATGAGCCTACATACAAGAGATCAAATCCTCACTACAAAGCCTCTCATTGAAAAGTAAACCTAGTCGCCTAGAGACCTCAATTGGTGTACAACTAGAGAGAACTAAGAAACAGATAGTAAAAGACTCAATTTCAAGTACTAGGCAAGGAGACCCGGGAACCAAAAGCTTCCCTTTGCCCTTGGCTCGAGAATCCTCCGTCGTTACTACTCTAGAGGATTTGCTAGAGGCACGAAAGTGCGTAGTTCCCTAACAAAATTAGAGAGTAATACAAACCTAGGGTTCCCATAACAAAGAGAAGACAAAAGTAAAGTAACTTAAAAACACAAGGCAGGGCCCAAAAAGAACCCCAACCTAAGCTTCAGCCCAAATCCCAGAAGGTCAGACTAGAAGGTGGGCCGTACCCAACCCTCTCGGCCCAAGCCGCAGACTGCCTCGCCGCACCTCCACCTCCGCCTCCCAACCAGTGGCGTCGAACCTGCAACACGACCCATCGCCGCCCGACCAACGGGGAGTGACCGCGAAACCAGATCCACACCACCCGCCTCTGCCTAAGTTGAAACCAACGTCCAATCACCGCCGTCAGCCAACCAAACCAAACATTCAAAACCCAGCCGGCCGACCGCAGACCACCACCACCAGACGTCGCCTCCGCCCCTGCAAGGACTTGTGCCCACTCCAAGCCCATCCCATTGCCACGACGCATCCACCACCTGCAACCGGGAGAGAGGCGGTAGAACACCCACCCAATCTCAACCTCCGAGTCGGAAGCACTCACCGAACTAAACTACCCGTCCGGCCACCCCCAACGTGCGCCGGCTAGGCCAAGGCCGTCGCCGACTCCGGAGAGCAGCCGAACAGGCATCTGCGCAGCCAACGGGGGTTCTAGAGAGAGGGGTTCCTCTAGGGTTTTTTTTTTATTATTTCTGAAAAGAATAGAGTACATATATGTTTGATCGATCCATGGTTAGGTTTCATCTGTGTTTATGGTTTTGTTATGTAATTTGATTTCATTGACTACTGGCTTATGTTTCTTTCATTTGAATTATGGTTTCTGTGATTTCTACAACTGGGTTAGCTGCAAATGCCTCATTTTGGGTTTGGGTTTTTGGAGAATCATACACACCAAGCTTGTGATGAGTTGCATCCCAGAAATATGGATTGTCTTGATGATATTGTATATCTCTGTGATTGAATTTGATAGTGGATATGATTAGTAAGATGGTTCCGTAGGTAATGATATTTTGTTCTTTGTATTGAGAAGTCCACGGTGTCCAATACGAAACCTTAGTATAGATAAATCAGCAAGTTAGTCCTTTGCTCGTGAGAAGTCGAATTATATATAGTATTTCAGACCAAAAAACAGGGATATATGGATCAACACACTCTTCTCTATCCAGTCTCAGTAGCTCGTTTATATTGTATAGCCATTGCTGTGTTTATGGTCATTAATAGCTTGATTTCAAATACAAACCTAATGTATGCAAGGGTACATTGCTCGTCTAGTCACAGTGGAAATCCTAATGTTTCACGATGCTTAAGAACTTCTTCTTCCTTTGTGTATTGTAGTCAGTTATTTACTAGTTCACAGTATGCACAAATTATGGCTCCTCGGGAGAAGAGTGGACAAGAATGATTCATTGATGGGGATCCTGATATCATCTTCCCCGGCCATCTACTAGTCTTGAATTGTTATTGTCTGCAACATTTCTTTTCTGGTCAATCTCTTGAAGTAAGAGGACTGACCTTGCGAGTCTCGGCTTCACTTCTTTCTTGGCTAGTACGTGGATATATGCAGTTGTTCTTGCTGCTTTGGCTGCACCGAGACCTTACTTGATTACTTGTTTTGCGGTTTCTGTTAGACCTGGGGGTTAGATTGACTACAAGCTTAATTTGATCCTATTGTTCCTATTTCACTGTTCATATTAGCGTATCAAACTTGATGCTGTATCTTTAAATTTGAAGTGAATATGATTCTTTTGTAATACTAATACCCTTTTGATCTAATTTTGAGTACTGGAATTTCTTGGATGTGGTTGTGGAATTGGAACTAGTTCTAGATTCTGAATTCCTAGCTAGCTATTTGATTCATTTCTGTATAACTAGCTGGATTAGAAGGCATATCCCATCAGAATCTGAGATGATTTCCCAGATTTGGGTCATTCTTCTTGAAAGTATTCAATGAAAGGTTTGCTCTTGGGCGCCTCCACCTTTAACCCAGTCCCTTCCCCTCCCGTCCTTCCTCCAAACAATAATCGTGGTCAGGAATGTCTTTCAACTGGCGTGTGCGATGATATTTCATGACAGATCTATCCACATTACCACATATGTTACTAGTCAATCAATGCCTCGGGAAACTTTGTAGACATCTATTGCTTCAATCGGAGAATGTGCTATAGATACATGTTTTTCACAATACTTTCCTGTGTTTGAAATGCTTGCCTCTTAGAGCAGTTCTTGGTGTTCTTTCTTTACGTCTCCTTTTCTTATTTTCTTTCTTTGATTTTTCTTTCCCATTTCCAATGATTGCTCTTCCTTTTTTTGCTTACATTAAGAGTTACTTTGTCAGAGATTCCTTTGTTCTCAAATTAAAGTTACTGACTAAAAATTGTACATCCTTTCAGGTTGGAAATGTTTATGTGTTGCGCTGCAGCTACTATGACCATGGAGGAGAAAATAGAAATTTCCAGAGACGCATTTGTTCAATGCTTGAAGAGTGATTATTTTAGTGTAAAATGAGTTTTTTGTATTATTATTATTATTATTTGATCCGAAAGTTTTTTGTATTATGTAAACTGTTATTTGCATCTATCTATCAAATAATTTTGTTTTCGAGGCTTAGCTATTTGCACTATAAATGTTTTCAATTGCAAGCATTGAAATTTTAAGACTGTCTTCCTTTTCAGGCATGTGCATTTATAAGATTTGAAAAAGAAAATTTAGATTAACCATGCTAACAAATGAGTTTGTGAAAATTTGTTCCAATGTCTTACCTACTTGACCTCTGCTGCAGGGACTACAAGAAATCAAATTTTCAACCACAACTTGAGACAAAGTAACAAAGTGCATCAACCTTGAGATTGGTGAAACCATCACAATGTCGCACTGTTAATCTCTTAAGCAGAGGACTACAAGAAATCAAATTTTCAACAACAAATGGTTAGGTATTTCCAAGTCCTGAAGCCTCAGAATATGGACGGAGGGCTTAGCAAACACCTACCTATGTAACTCTAAACAAACCATATCTTGGCAAGAGAACAAACATGATGGCATGTTCTAACGACTCGATGCCCGCAGATATAGTATGAACCGTTTGATAGAATTTCTTGATAGATGAGTCACCCATCGATCAATATCATGACTTGGTGTTGGCACTTATAATAAAGCTGGAACTTGCGTAGGGGGCCAATATGAAGTAAAAGTACATGATCAACAGCGTTCACAGATGTTGTACGGCTTTGAGTCTAGAGACACTTATCATCAAACACTAGATCTTGAAGCATAGCCAATTTGTACCTCCACTTGCTGGACAAGACAGTTCTTGTTGCCTCCCCAAGCGGCAAACGTGATACAATATTTTCCGTGACATCATCTGGCGAATTGCTAATTCTATCCAACTTCTTCAGCTCTTTGCACCCTAACTCACCAACTCAAACCAGAGCAGTTACAGGAGTTTAGAAGATGATGAAGATCGACAGGTGCTACCAGCCTACCAAGCACGCCTTTAATATTGCTGGCCCTTCTTAATCTATTGCTTCGAATCCGAGTACTAAATCTCCATGTTTAATTGTAATTCAATTTGGCTTTCACCTAATGATTTTCTTTCCTTTCTTGTATCCATCTCTGAATTAAGCTGGAGATTTCCAATCAATTTGATCGCAACTGCAGCCCCAAAACTGTATCTTGCCTCCTTTTTACTGGTCGAAAATTCCTCTCACACTACTGAGCTATATTATAGGTCTTAGCCATGAACTTACCAAGCAAGGAGGTGCTATTAATGTGGCACACACCATTCATGGTGCTGCATCTGTAGCTCCTGCATGTGGAGGCGTTTGCCTCTAATTATCAGACATGAATCAAAGATGTGATCCCATACTTCACATGCATCCTTTATTCAATTACTTGTCATCAATTATTTGTATGTCAAAGATTCAAACCCATAGAAGTTCTTCTTTAGATGAATTCTGTTCGGAACTTGCATATCGGCTGAAAATGTACTTAACATGCAGAACAATTGACAAGCAAACTTCACACTTGAACTCTGGAAATTTAAATGGAAAATATGAAAACTTGTCTCAGCAAACAGACATATACACATCCTATATAAAGACTAGTAGCGAACTGTACTCCAAGCCCACATTCATTCCTGCTAGAAAGTCCTCTCAGGCTCTCAGCTACCTCAACTCTCAGTGATGAATTATGGGTCCAAAAGCATTATCTCTGCACGCCTTGAATCACGCTTAAACAGAAGTAAATCTTTTACTAGCTTTGAAAAACCATCGAGAGAAGCAGGTTGAACAGTCATTCTCTCAAGTACAGGTGAACTTAGAAGTAGAAATTTGATGAAATCTAGTTGAGCTTGTACACAAGAGATTTTGGTAATTTTCACAAGCCGCAGTTGAGTGTATGCACAGTTGTAGTTGTCATATAAACAAGATTCCACTTCTCCCACAGCAGCGTGATCCTTTTCAGGGTCCACCTACAAGAGCTCTATAGCATCAAAATCTGGAAGTTTTGACAAAATAGTTGTCAAAACTATTTAAAAAAAAAAAAAGCAGAAATTTTTAACTCAGCAGAAAAAAACTAACCAAAATTTGTAATTCTTGTAGAGTAGGGGAGCTTCCCAGAAGGCATAAGACGGTTGAAATTTCATCCAGCTTGTCGAAGTTCATGTCTAAAGAAAGAAAATTGAGATATTGGCATGGTTTAGGGAGCTTCAATGGCAAGGCACCAATAGACAAGTACTGCAGCAGAATGTAAGCAGCAAATTAACAACATATCAATGAAAATGGTCAAATTCCTATGGCAATGTCAATGATCACAAAATAACTTATGAAACTTTCCATTCAAAACCATTACTTTAAGAAAGTTGCTCTTTATTGTGAGACTTCGAATATGAGGCAGCTGGTGATCAAAAAACCTGAGCAAATTCCCAGAATTACTACAATTCCCTCTTTGATCAACAACAACCTGCAAATCAAAGGAAGCATCCACAAGATTTGAGGAATCTACAAACTCAAACTCTACAAAGACCCCTATTATGTCAATCAACCGGAGCTTCGGTGCATCAATCTTGAGATTGGTGAAACCATCACAACTTATCAACGCCAATATCTCAAGTAGAGGGCTGCAACCAATCAAGTTCTCAAACACATCTTGGGCCATGGTAACATTCAGAAGACAAAGGGTCTTCAAACTCCTGAAGCCTTTGCATGTAGACGGAGGAGGGTTTAGCAAACACCTGAATAATTCCAAATAAGCAATATCTTGACAAAAAAACAAACATGATGGAATGTTGTAGGGATTCCCTATCCAAAAATCAATTATCATCTCTTTGATGACAGGGTTTCTCGATAGATGCAATATCCATCTGTCCATGTCTCTAGTGGCTAGCGTCTCTTTGCGAGAAAGCTTGAACTTGCGTATGGGGCCAGTGTGGACTAAGAGTACATGATCAACGATATTGACAAAGCTGCAGGTTGGATGACTTTGAGTCGAGACACACTGATCATCAAACACTAGATCTTGAAGCCTTTCTGATTTGTACCTCCACTTTCTGGATAAAATACTTGTCCTTACTGCCTCCTTAAGCGGCAAACGTGCCAAAATGTTTTCTGTAACATCATCTGGTAAACTGGTAATTCTATCAAACTCCATTTTCAGTCCCTTGGCAGCACACTCCAACTTGATCACTGCAGAGGAACGGATATATATTTGGGAAAGCACTCGAACATGATGTAGCTAGGAATTATTCCGAATATATTGCTTGATATATATCAAAGGAATTAGAACATACCTAAGTGATGATGACCCGGATCTCTTGGCAGAGCTTCGTCTAGATCTAGTTATGTCCGGGAGTCTTACTTTACTCTTGGACTGTTCTTGTTCTCCTGTGTTTGTAACTTCGTACTGTAGGGTGCTGCGGCTTTTCTTTGCTTATACCTAAGTGCGCTCGTCCTTTTATTTCCTAGTAAGCTGTTTTCCTGCCCTGGCCTTTTGGGCTTAAAAAAAGGAAGGCAAAAAAGAGACAGAGTCCAAATGAAATTTGTCATTGGTTTTTGAATCGTCGATGAACATAAGCCCAGGTGACAAAGAAAAACCCATTCCGACCCTCTCGTGTTCAAGTGTATTGGGAATCTAGAGCTCGATCGAAATAGTATGGAAATAGTTACAGATGTTCTTTCTATTACCAAAACTAATTGACTAGCAGCTGCCAAATTTCACATGTCATATACGAAAAATATTTTCTAGTACTCCATTAATTGAGTAATGGAGTCGTCGTGGTCAGCTCTAAGGAGAATGCATATATGGAAAGTGCATTGGTACCTTGGCTGAACAAGCTATAGAGGTGCTCTGCATTTGGTCGATGACTTTCTCATCAATTATTTGCAAGTCAAATATACACAGCAACTGAAAGCATAGCTGAGAAGCGAGAAGGGTTTCTGATGATGAAACCGACATTGTTATTACATTAAAGAGACTCCTACTACACCCAAACTTTTCTTACTAGGTTCGGACCTTTCATTACTCTTGACAGAAAATGTAACCTGATACATAATTCCGTAAGCAAATTCAACTAATAATGACAGTCGAATTCTTGATATACTTTGGACTTGTACCAAAAGGGACAACTCCAAGCCAAATTCATTTCTACAAGAAGTCTAGAACCTCTTAGCTGCTTCAATTCATTGATGAATTATGGGTCCAGAAGAATAATCTCTGCATGCTTTGATTCACGTTTAAACTGAAGTAGCTCTTTTACTAGTTTTGGAAAACCATCCACAGTAGCAGGCTCAGGAAATCGAGGAGGCGTGATAGTCATTCTCTCAAGAAGAGGTGAACTTAAAAGGAGAAATCTGATGAAATCTAGTTCAGCTTTAACACCAGAGATCCCAGTTATTTTCACGAGTCGCAGTTGAGAAAGTGTGCAATTGTAGCTCACATCCAAACAAGAAGACTTCACTTCTTCGACAACAGTGTGTCTCCTTTCGAGTTTCTTTCTCCGATCCATCTACAAGAGGTCTATAGCATTAAAACTGGAAGTTTTGGCAAATAGCTGTCTAAACTAATTGCATATTTTCGAAACTAATTATATATTTTAAAGTAAAGTTGGTACAAAATTTAAAGACAGCAGAATCAACTCACCACAATTTCTAGCTCTTGTAGAGCAGGGGAGCTTCTCAGAAGGCATAGAGCAGTTGGAATTGCATCCGGATCGTCGAAGCTTATGTCTATAGAAAGAGCATTCAGATATTGACATGGTTTATTGAGCTTTTCTGGCAAAGAGCCCAGAGACAAATACTGAAGAAGAACACAAAAAATTCAATAAATATGGCTAGATTCAAATGACAATGTTGAAGATCAAGTTAAAAATTTGCAATCACATTACCTTTAAAAAGCGCCACTTAATTTCAAGCCTTCGAATATGAGGTAGGTGATCAAAGATCTTGAGCAAATTGCTAGAACCGCAAGCAGGAATCCAACTGTCAGGAAGCCATATTTGGTCATCATGGATGGTCATATAAATTTCAGCCTCAGTAATACTTAAGGCACTCTCAAGGTTAACGACATCGAAAGCACCTAAAACGTGCAAATATTGGAGATTTGGTGCATCAATATTGAGATCGGTGACATCATCACAATGTCGCAATGTTAATCTCTCAAGCAGAGGACTGCAACGAATCAAATTTTCAAACACATCTTGGGTCACGTCAACAGCGTGGAGTTGAAGACTCTTCAAGCTCTTGAACCCTTTGAATGTTGACGGAGGTTTGAGCAAACACTTGAGTAACTCCAAGTGAACAAGACCTTGACATGAAAACACAGAGAATGGAATGTTGTATCCATGGTCTTCCCAAAGCATAATTATCAACTCTTTGATAGAGTTTCTTGATAGATGAGTAATCCATCGATCAATATCTCTAGCGGCTACCACATCCATAGTACAGCATAGCTTGAACTTGCGTATGGGGACAATATGAACTAAGAGTACATGATCAATCATGTTCACAAACTCTAGATAATCATCATCATCAAACTCTCGATTTTGGCTTCTCCCCCAGGAAGAATCATCAAATTCTAGATCTTGAAGCATGGCTGATTTGTACCTCCACTTGCTGGATAAAACACTTGTCCTCACTGCCTCCCTTAGCGGCAAACATGACAAAATCTTTTCTGTCACATCATTTGGTAAACCGCTAATTCTATCCATCTCCATATTCAGTATCAGCAGACTCTAACTCGATCACTACAGTGGAGTAAGGGATATATAGTTGGTACAATACTCAACCATGATCTAGCTAAGAATTCTAAGGAATATATACATCAAAGGAGTTAGAACATACCTAAGCGACGACCTGGAGCTTCGTCGAGATCTAGCTCTGTCTCAAAATCTACCTTCGACTGTTCTTCTTCTCCTGTGTTTGCGATCTTGTATGATGCCTTGCCTTTTTCTTGGAGGTGCCAAGCCCAAACCATTTTCTGCTTCCACCCACAAAAAAGAAGCCGGTCAAGAATTGACATAAAGGTGACCCAGGTCACTTTTAACGTCAAATTCCTGACCCAAAAACTGACCCACGGTTGCTGGTTGCCAGCTCGGCCCAAGGGAGAACGTCATGGCGTTCGGTGGAGAGAGACGCGCTAAGCAAGGCGCGTGAAAGGACGACGTTGTCTTGTAGCGCCATAATGCTGCTGGCACGTGCGGCGTCGGTTTTTTGTCGCGTAGTGATGTGTAGATCGCTCTTTGGTGTTACTGAAGAGAGAGAGAGAGAGAGAGAGAGAGAAGTTTAAATTTCTAATTCCAAATCACCAAGAATATTATAAAAACTCACCGAGAAATATGGAGTCGATAATACTCCCGACATGAAAAAAGCATGTACTTGCGTTAAGAGCTTGTTTAATTCCCAATTTCTCTAATCGATCGCCAAAAGAAAATTTAAGTGAATATGTATTAGGGTTAAGTTTTTCCACCTGCTGCATGTCCTACCGGTACTTGAATTCAAGCCCTAATGATCATCGTCTAAAAGTATGAGTTTAGTCAACCAATTATTACTTTTCAAAATTTTGATTAATCATGTGCTCTGACACTTTCTTATTCATTAACCTTAGCAAATTATTTGACAACATAATTTAGCAATTTTTTCTCTAGAATAAATATTTTAGAATTACATAAACTAGTATATTAGGACTATATTTAAGGCGCATGGCCTTCTATCACGCTAGACAATAGTATAGTTATCAATTTTTTTATTTTTGAAATTTTGATTTGACCTTATTTTTTCTAACCGAACATGTGACACGTCCTTGATAAGAAAATTTTAACTAAATAATGACGGTGGAACTTTTGATAGAAATTGTTAAAACATGTCTCAAACAATTAAACATGCATTATAAAGAGTTAAAGACCAGTACCAAAGAGTACAACTACTCGATCTCTGCAAGCAAATGTTGTTAGCTACTGCTATCATTGACGAATTACAGATCCAAGTAGATTATCTCCCCACGCATTGAAGAGCGCCTAAACCGAAGCAAATCTTTCACGTACTAGTTCTAAAGAAAATTGTCATGAGGCTTAATGGTCATTCTCTAGAATAGATTTTCACAAGTCGTAGTTGAGTAAATGTGAAATTGTAATTGTTATTTGACATGACTTCAATTCTCCAAAGATAACTCCTTTAATAGTTTGGCGGGCATTCAGAAGGTCCATAACATCAAATCATGAAGTACGTACGCTAGTTTGTGACTACTTCACTTTTATATCAAATTAGTTTACCTCTATATTTAACGAAATGTATTTGATGTATTGGTACCATAAAATTTTTCTAAATGAAATTTGTGCAAAGTGTTTTACAATTTTGTACCAATTTGTTTATAATCATAACCATTGCAGCAGTTGTTAAATCACAACGCTGTTTCTTGTTGTTGGAGAAACTATATCTTATTTTTCAATAAACCAACACTAGGATAATTGCCAAACAACAATTTAAAAACTTGGGGCAACGTTTTTTTCTCGCTATTTAGTCCTGAAGAAAAATCAAGATCCATTAAGGGTCTTTAACTCTTCAATTAGAGAAGTTAAATCAGAGAAAGATGAACCACCTTCTTCAACAGCCCTGCTTGCCATCTCTTCTCCAATCGCTTTAACTATGTTTCTCATTTCCTCTGCGTCATCACCCTCCATGAGTCTTGTCACAGCCTTTTCTATGGCCTCCCTCTTCACACTGGCCTCACTTTTCAAACTTTCATCCACAAATGAAACCCATTTTTCAGCACCAACACCAACCCCAACACGAAGTATCTGCGTCACCAACTTATCAGTGTAAAAGTGATCAGCAAACATCGGCTAGGTGATCATCGGTATCCCAGCAGAAACTCCTTCAAGGATTGAGTTCCACCCACAATGAGAGAGAAAAGCTCCAACTGCTTTATGCTCAAGAATCAACACGTGGAGCCCAATATCTTATAATCAGTCCCTTACCTTGCATTCTCTTCTCAACTCCTTCAGGCAACCACTCTTCTATCTCTTTCTTTTGTTTCTTCACAACCCAGATGAAGTCCTGTCCAGAAGCCTCAAGGCCTGCTGCAATTCTAGGAGCTGACAATCAGCAAAGTTGATCATGCTTCCGAAACATACATATGCAACCGAATTGGGTTTCTTAGAATCAAGCCATTTCAAGCACTGGTGTTGCTCAGCAGCGGTCATATCTTCTGCTGCCTTGTCGAATAGGGAAATCGGGCCAATATGCCATGTCTTCCTCTCATGCACCTTCCTATAATGATTAGCATAATCTGGTTCAAGTTCGTAGAAGCTGTTAGTAATGACCCCGTAGCTTCTTTTCTCACACTCTAAGGCCGCTTTCCAGAACTTGCTAAGTTCTGCTTCATCATATAGCTTAAAAATATCCGCTATTTGGTTTCCTGTCATCTTGATCTCATCTGGGAGACCAGGAAGAACAATCGATTCTGTTTCAGATAACAAATTCTTGTGAGGTTGATGTATCATCACACTCAATGTAGCACACAAAGGGAACAATCCGGTTGCATGAAAATATAGCCTTGGAATTCCAAACTTGGCAGCAACATCTGTAGCCCAAGGAAAGAAAAAATCAGCAACAAGGCAATGAGGTCGATGTTGGTCCAAAATCTGATCGAGCTGTGGTTCAAGCAAATGGGTGGCTGTGAAGAATTTTCCTTCCATCTCTGGTGTTGTGATCAAATCAACCCTCTCGCATTCCTCATGCAACCCAACTTCAGCATATGGGAACTTGATGAGAACAAGTTCAATTTTCTGATCAAATGCCATAGTACTTTTGCTTCTTTTGGTTGCTTTGGTAATGAATGGTGCATTAAGCGGAGTGGTTATTATGGTCGATTTCACACCACGAGAAGAAAATAATTTGGCTATATGTGTGAGGGGTATAATGTGGCCTTGAGCCATGTATGGAAAGAACAAGATATTAAGCTGCTCACAAGATTTAGTTTCCATGGAAGATGATGACACAGCAGAGAGTTGAAGATGATGACACTGGTGTTGAACAAGAAAATGATAATGGCTGTAGGCTAAGGGCTTAACTACAGCCCCAAACAAGCATTTTGATATCTAATCTCATGCACCCACAGTCTTGACTTGGGGTTTAATAGCTTAAATAAATGCATGTGTTGGCTTTCTGTTTCCAATGGGTCGATGAAAATGAACATGCATGTGAACTGGTCTCCCCCTGAGAGTGGGATGGGTCACCATCTCAGCAAAAAATATTTTTTCAGCTTTCCACTGACAAAATTGACGCTGGTATGTTTTTGACCCAGGTCATGGGCTATATTGACCTGGCTGCCACTGTTTGTTATACAACAATATATTGATGAAGACCTGGCTACTAGGGCTGGGCGTTTAAGCTCGAAAACTCCCAAATCCGGACCGGCCCGTCAAAGCCTGACTCGTTCAGGCCGGGCCTTATTTTTTTCTTCAGCAAAACGGTTCGGGCCGGGCCTTGACTTTCAAAGATGAAAAAGCCCGTCAGGCCCGTATTAGGTAAAAAGAGACACATGTCAATGTTTTATTGGTCAATATAAGGCCTCAAAATACTTATCATAGGATCAGGCACACTGAATTCCCCACTGAAAAACCTAAACCTAAACAACATCCTCAGCCTCATTTCTTCCCCCAAACCCGATTTGAGAGAGTCAAAGAGAGGCCGCCTCCTAACCCTCCTTCACAAACCCGATCTGAACGTTCATACTGGAGAGCACCTCTTCCGGCCGCTTTGGCCATGTCCGCCGACGCCAAGACCTCTCTCTCTCTCTCTCTCTCTCTTCACTTCACTTCACAGTCTTCACCTGCAACCTAATCAGTCTCAATTGAGTCAGTTCTCAAACTCGATATGAACCTTCATACTCGAACCTTCATACTCGATCTGAACCTTCACGGCTTCACTCCTTCAGTTCCCAAACTCGATCTGAACCTTCACAGCTTTACTCCTTCAATTCATACTCGATTTGAACCTTCACGGCTTCACTCCTTCAGTTCCCAAACTCGATCTCAAACTTTCAGTTCCCACTTCCCAAACTCGATCTCAACCTTCAGTTAGCATACTTGATCTGAACCTTCCGTTCCCAAACTTAAGTTGAACCTTCAGTCTCAGCCTTCAGTTAGCATATTGTTTCAGAAATTTGTGGGTTTCGGTTTCATAGCTTAGTATTTGTGGGTTTCTGTTTTAGGACTGGGCAGGTTAGTTAGCGATTTGTTCAGTTTCTTTCTCTTTCTCTTTTTTCATTTGTTCACTTAAATCTCTTTCTTATATGTGTGCAATGGTAAAATATGTTCTGATTCACCTCCCTGTTTTGGTTATAGCATGGCCACTGATGGGAATGCTATTATACCATCGTCGACAGCGCCAGTAGAATCAAACCCGAGAGTGCTTGATGCTCTGATTGGACACTTTGTATTTCAATTGTAGCTTTAATTGTTCTTGATGAGTACTTGAATTTGGATATTATGTATTCTGGATATTCGAATTTGTAGCTTGAAATTTGGATCTTGATATTGTGTTTTGATTCAAATCTTCACCAGGTTGATAATGAATGAAATCTGGATCTATAGACAAGTAGATATAGAAATGGTAATATACAAGTTTTTGGGCCCGAAAGCCCGCAAGCTAGGCCCGAAATGAAACGGCCCGGTCCCTGTTTGTGTCAAAGCAGGCCGGGTCCGGGCTGAATGAAAAACGGGCCGGTCCAGGGCCCAATGAAATTATTGTTGGACCCGTCCCGTGTCCAGCCCTACTGGCTACTACTACAATAGATCATATGTGCTATTTAAAGGAGCTGTCTCGTGTACATTAAAATGTGTGGTTTGGGTGAAGTCTAGAGCTGACATATGACAACAAAACTAGTTTCTTGCACGAGTTGTCTCCTCTTGTGGGGAAGAATTCCAGATAGTTCTTTTGAGTAAGGATTGCTTACATGCATCCTCATTTCAGATGCTACTGTGGTGATTATCTTGCTGTGAGATTATAGTGTTATAAAAAGAATGAGGATTCAAACTTAGAAAGGTGAGACTTCTCTCCCAAAAAAAAGGAGAGAACTATACCATCTACATTAGACAGTTAGCTAACTGGTCATGCTATAAAGAATCATTTACTATAATGTAGTACTTCTCATCATACTTACGTACTAGACCGACTAAAGACAATCATCTAAGTACAGGCCTAACAAAAATAAGAGCTAGTTGGATGTGGAATTTCACAAACACAAGCAAACCAAATCAAGGCCAGACGGACTGAACAGACTCTCAATTCAAATAGAAGAGAATGGTTCTAAGGATGTGCACATCGCAATGGATCTAAAGGACTCTTATAATCTCTTAGAAAGTTTTAGGCCTAACAAACATGTTGGTGCGAAAAAATTCTGTAGAAGATCTTCTCTTCTGCTTTCTTGACTGGAATGAGAGTGAAAAACTTCACGGTCAAGAAGTTGCCTACACATCCTCAAAATTTGGATCAGTGTGGGGGGTGGGGGGTGTGTGTGTGTTGTTTTAATTGTAAGTGTAGATGAGATTGACTACTTCCTCCAAATGTTAACCTTACCAAATATTTTTAAGTGAGCTTGAGCAGATATCTCGATTAGTGCGCAGAGTGGTGTGCAAAGTCACAAGGCATGCGTTAGTGGATCCGTCAATCCGCTCTCAAAACAGCATTGGAGAGTACTTCTCGCTTGCTACGGATTAGGCCGATGTGACTAATTTCACTAACAGGTTCCGCCTTATCCAAATCCACCTTGAGAAGATTTGACCTTCTCAGTATTCCCCAAATAGATTGGGCCGCATCTCTTTTTGCTTTTTTCCTGACTAGAACATGATATCACCACACCCATATCTGCCTCATGGGGATTCCACCTCAAGGAATCTCCCAAATTGGTCGGGCCTGCTTCTCCTCCGGCCCATTTCTTTAATTAGGAACCCATTATTTTCCATTTCTTGATTAGGAAGTTAGGAACCCATTCCAAAATTTTACTCCTCCACAATGCCCTATCTTTCCTTTCCGCATAATTTAAGAGCGTAGGAAGGAAAAATTTCTTGCACTTGTTGTCAACCCTCACCAATCTTATTCCTGTTTCCCACAATTGCTGTGTTAGAATTTACATTGCTTGCCTTCATGTGATTTGCATCCACATAATTCTCATGACAAGGTCTTCAACACCAATTACTTTAAACAATCAGTCTCCTGTAAAGCTAATCAAACATCATTTTCATAATTCTCATGTATACGTATATGTAGTTACGTACCAATGGAAATATCTCATAGTTAGCTTGCTTAATTAACTAGGCTGATTTAACGACGACGATGGTGATTGTAATGGGTCGTCTGTGTTTATGTTTTTCTTTGTTAGCTTCCGATCCTGTGTTTTCGATGTTTGAGCCGTTTCGGATTGCTTGATGAATGATGATTCTGTTTAATTGATGAATGTTCGTCTCTTTCATGCATAATTAATTATGATGCAATCTCAACCGACTAAAAGGGTAATAAAAAAGAGAGGCTAGTTCCTCGTATCCATAATAGAGTAATAACGGAAAGGTCAACCCAATACTAGTTACAAAATATACAAAATCTTCAGTAACTTTGGTTCAATTCACACTCAAGTATAGTAAAGATGACCTCCAATGATAGTCATACTCAAGTCTCTAGTGCGGAGCATTTGAATTAGAGACTTGAGTATGAACTGTTTCTGATGGTTTGGAATTAGATTAACTATGTTAGATTTCATTTTGTTCACGGATTAGGGAATTGAGTTTGAGTTTGAGTTTGATTTTTTTTTTGTTTGGTGGAAAAAAAAAAGAAAAAAAAACAAACAAACAAAATGAACTTTATGTTTTGTTAACTTTTCTTTTTCTTCCACCAAAGAATGAGGTTTGCTTTCCACAAGGTAAAATTAGATCCTGAGTTCGAATATTCCCCCCAATTTTTTTGAATGATTGCATTTATTTGGTTTCTTATACACAAAATCTGAAACTGATCCAGTTATTTGGGACCAAAACTTTCTTGAATGTAAGCATTGTGCACCATGTGCCAATTCCTCCACATTAATGTATATTTCAAACGTACGGTTTTGCATCCAAACATTGTAGCACGTAAAATAGAAACCATATGTCATTGCGTGCAAAACGTTCTGCACATTCCATCAGACATTATAATAATATCTGATATATTATTAAAACTGTTTAAGTAAAAGAGATTCGAGAGAGAATTGTAGAGAGAATTGTAATCATATTATTGAGAATAGAAGCCCTATATATAGGGATTACAAAGTACTAGTTCTAATTTTACAAGAAATACCAATCCGTGTAGGATTGGGAAATCTAGAACCTTCTCTCCTATTGCTACTCTTAGTTTGATAAGCCACACTAAATCGATATTCCTTTAACACTCCCTCTTGTGCCGCTCAAACTTTGTGGTGACGCTTCATCCGTTGCCTCGTTAAAAACCTTGCCAGGTAACAAAAACCCTGTGGGATAAAAATAACCCTGGTCGAAAGACAAAAAGATCAAAACACGTCATTCACTCTTCAAGATCGAACATGTAGACATCATAACTCCCCCTGATGTCGATATTTCCCCCTGATTGCTACAATCGTGGGAGTTCAGATAACTTTCTCAATCCGATGCTCTTCACATGTTTCTCGAAGGTGAATTTAGGTAACGACTTAGTGAATAAGTCTGCTACATTATCCTCTGATCGGATTTGATTCACTTCACTGATTATAAAAGAACTTAGGCGATATATGCTTGGTGTTGTCGCCCTTGATGAAATCTAACTTCATTTGTTCAATACAAGCTACATTATCCTCATAAATGCATGTAGGTTCATCTGTGGTAGACTTCAAACCACAACTTCCTTGAATTTGTCTAATTACAGACCTTAGCCATATACATTCACGAACGGCTTCATGTAGAGCAATAATCTCTGCATGATTCGAGGAAGTAGCAACAAGGGTCTGTTTCGTAGACCTCCAAGATATCGCAGTGCTTCCCATGGTAAAGACATAACCTATTTGAGAGCGACCTTTGTGAGGGTCAGAGAGGTACCCTGCATCAGTAAAAACTCATCAAAACATCATTGTCGTTTTGATGGAGGGGAATAGGGTGAGGCCAGCCACCCTTGGTGGTGGTGGCGGCGCTGGCGGCGCTGGCGGCAATATGGCCGGCCACTTTGTCATGGTGGACGGTGGCTCCATGCCTAATGGGGTCCAATCCCATTCTTCCGTCTTTCCTCTTCTCTCTGTGGGGATAAAATAGGCTCATATCAATCGTACCTCTTAAGTATCGAAAGATTGTCTTTACACCAATCCAATGGCGGCGTATTGGCGCAGAGCTATGTCGAGCTAACAAGTTCACTGCGAATGAGATGTATGGTCTTGTGCATTTAGCTAAGTACAATAATGCGCCTATTGCACTCAAATAGGGTACTTCGGCCTCTAATGGTTCTTTGTCCTCATCCTTTGGATGAAGCGGATCTTTTCCTGGCTCGAGACTACGACCAATCATGGGAGTACTTACAGGCTTTGCTTTATCTTCATGAAAGCGCCTTAGAATTTTCTGAGTATATGCAGACTGATGGATCAAAATCCCATCACTACGGTGCACGAGTTCTAAACCGAGACAAAACTGTGTTTTCCCAAGATCTTTTATCTCAAATTCGGATTTCAAGTATTTAGCAATTTGCTTCAACTCATCTAGAGTTCCAATTAGGTTCATGTCATCGACATAGACTGCTACGATTGCAAATCTGGAACTTGTTCTCTTAATGAACACGCATGGGCATATTTCATTGTTAATATATCCCTTCTTAATCAAGTAGTCACTTAGACGGTTATACCACATCCGTCCGGATTGTTTTAATCCATATAGTGAGCGTTTTAATCTTATTGAAAACGCACTCCATGGTTTAGAGCCACTTGATTTGGGTAATTGAAGTCCATCTGGAACCTTCATATATATCTCTAAATCTAGATCCCCATAGAGATATGCTGTAACCACATCCATAAACTGCATGTCAAGTTTTTCGGAAACTACCAAACTTGACAAGGTAGCGGAACGTTATAACGTCCATTACGGGAGAATATGTCTCCTCGTAGTCGATTCCAGGGTGTTGTGAGAAACCTTGCGCCACAAGGCGGGCTTTATATCTTACCACCTCATTTTTCTCATTACGCTTTCTAACAAAGACCCATTTATGGCCAATAGGCTTTACATTTAGGGGTGTCTGCGTTACAGGCCCAAATACCTGTCTCTTTGTTAGTGAATCCAATTCAACCTGGATCGCATCTTTCCATTTAGGCCAATCTGCTCTTCGTTGACATTCTTCAACAGAGCGAGGTTCGATATCATTATATTCTATAATTCCTTTTGCAATATGATATGCAAATGCATCATCAATCGCCATAGAATTTTTTATCCATCATCTCATGTACGCTAGTGTAATTTATGGAAATCTCTCTATTCTCTGGAATTGGTTCTGACATTGGAGCGTCCCCCAATGATGTCTCTTGGACATAACCATAATCCGGAATATTCTCATGAGATGGATTATTTATATCGATGATTAATGGATTATTTTGTGCCAAACTCGATTCTTTCTTGTGCGAGAATCCATTGAACCTATGGGCCTTCCGCGCTTCATAGCAGGAGCCATGGACCTAGCCACAACTTCACCATCACTGTGAGAGGGGACGTTGGCGCCATGCTCAAATACTCTTGAGTTGGCATCATGTCCTCTAGTTTTAGGGACATCAATCCTTGCAGGCACGTTTGCAGCAGGTATGTGTGATCTCGTCACTTTAGTGATATCAGAAAATGCATCAGGCATCGATTCTGCTACCTTCTGAAGATCGAGAATTCTCCGCACTTCAATTTCGGACTGTGCGGTTCGGGGATCAAGATGAGACAGAGTGGGGACAGACCACGACAATTCCTGTCGTTCCTGTTGAACATTGATGTTCTTATCTCCCCCTAACGACGTGAAGATTGTCTCATCGAAGTGACAATCCTCAAATCTAGCGGTAAAGAGATCGCCTGTCAAGGGTTCTATGTAGCGGATAATCGTTGGAGAATCATATCCAACGTAAACGCCTAATCGTCGCTGAGGACCCATTTTGGTGCGCTGTGGAGGCGCAATTGGCACATAAACTGCACACCCAAATATGTGTAAGTGTGAGACATTAGGCTCATACCCAGTCACCATCTGGGACTCAGAAAAGGGTTGAGTGGCAGTGGGCCTCAGACGAATAAGCACAGCTGCATGCAATATTGCATAGCCCCATGCAGAAATAGGGAGATTGGTGCGCATTACCAATGCCCTAGCGACCATTTGTAGTCGTTTAAAGGCGGTTTCTGCGAGACCATTTTGGGTGTGAACATGAGAAACTGGATGTTCAACGTCTATCCCAATGGACATGTAATAATCATCAAAAGGTTTTGATGTAAACTCCCCAGCATTGTCTAATCTTATAGACTTAATATGATGATCAGGGTGGTGAGCCATTTGATGTCGCTTTTGGGAAGCGCGCAATTTAACCCTGAAATGTCGTTAGTAATATAAGTAAGTAGGGATCGTTCTATTCCGGGGATTGAGGGTACACTTGTAATTGTGTAACAAATAAAGAAAAGTATTATTTACAGAAATAAAATAAAGAATAAATATATACAAGTGAACAAAAATAAGGGGGGGAGGGGGGGGTTTAAGAATTATAGAATTGAAAATTAAAATAAATAAAATAAAGAAAATATAAAAACACATGTACAAGAATGAAACATAAGAAACAAAGATTAAACCCAAGTTTATCATTGAATTCGAATTAACCCTACATTGTTCTTCTAAGTCATGTGAAAGGAGTTGATCATGTGAAAGGAGTTGATCATGTGAAACATTCGAAAGCAAACGATTTCCCATATTTTACTTTTCAATGCTAATTAATCTAAGTGAAAGCACATAGACTAATCCTATCAAACATGTAATCAAGCCCTAGAAAGCTAGTCAATCATGACATGTTCAACGCATGAAACACATAAAAAGGCTATCAACTCAAGTGTACAACTTAGTATGAATAAGTTCACCTAATTGCAATCATCTTCAATTGAATTCGATTTTTGTCCAAAACCTTTACTACTTTTGATTTAAGTTCATAACACAAAAAGTTGAATCATGTTCTTAAATCTAGCACCATTCATATCAAAACCCTAAGTGTTTCGAACCACATAAGATTAAAATACAAAAGATATCTATAAAGCAAATTCAATCGAACAATCACACATAAGCAACTTTGGAATCACAACATAAGAATCGAAATTCTTTATTCAATCATAAAATTTCAGAATATAAACCATGTTCAAACATAAATGTCAACTAAAAACAATTATCACGAAACTAAGCAAGATTACAAAGAAAGAGGTTGAATTACACCGTGAGATGGAGATGGGGATGAAGGATGAAACGTTATGGATTCTTGAATCTCGAAAGCAAGCTTCAAGGTGGAGGATGGATGATGATGCTCACGGCTTCTCTTCTTCTTCCTTTGGCCTTGCTTGAACTCGTGGAGATGACTAGAGGATGGAAAGGAAAATGGAAAGGAAATGGAGAGACAAGGAGATGGAATGGATGAAAGAATGTCTTATGGATTCAGAAATTGGTGATTGAGAGTGAGAGGAGAAGGTGTTTAAATAGGGAGGAAAAAGAATAGTGAAATGATGAGATGAAGAAAAATAATGAAAGTGGAGTATGAGAGTGGTTTGTAAAATATGTAAAAGATGAGGTAATGATGAAAGCAAAGCATGAAGGTGAAGAAATGTGGAAGTGATGATGATCTTTTAGAGTAGAAAAATGTATCCAAGGAAAAAGAAATGCTTTCTTCATGTGGGTGGGAAACATGAATATGTGGTGTTGAGCTGTTTTCAAGTCAGTTTCTGTCCCTTTATTCCTTCAATTATTTCTCCAACAAGACTTCATTATATGCCTTCGACTTCTTCATATGAAATTATCCACCATGAGTGTAGATTACTGTGGTAAAATTTCAGAATTTATTGCCATGTGGTTGGGTCGGAAATGCTGCTGGACCTCTTACAGGTCCAGTTTTCCGGTTTTGCTTCTGTAGAAAATTGGGCTGATTGTTTGAAGGCCTTCCACTCATATTTTGCTCTGGCACTCTTCATAAGAAATGATCCTTTGGGTGTCTAGAATGGATCTGGAAGGTTTCAACTCATTTGAAGTTCATTTGGTCAGGCGGCCGCTCCTTCTTCTTTGCTTGGCTTGGTTTCTCCTAGCCGGAGTAGGAATATGTGTAAAATTGATCTTTTAGTACATTTCCATTTTTCTCCATCATTTCCAGGTAATTATGGACCTAACGCTCATTTCACCTTCATCTACTCCAATGTACCTAAAAATAGAAATTGAATTAAAAATCGATTCAGTTAAGGAATTAACTAAGCAAAATGTGAGGAATTAACTATTAAAATATCACATTAAAATGCTCCTATCAAATTCCCCCACACTTAGCTTTTGCTAGTCCCTTAGCAAAACAAAACAAAAAAAATCCAAAACAGAACAAAGACTTGACAAAAAGCAAGTAAATGACTCTATTGCTCCTAACTGTTGTCTCAGAGACTCCAAACTCATGGCTTTCACGTTAAACACTTAATCAAAATCACAAAGATAATTCCAAGGTTAATAAACCTGTGACATTCATATGACTAAGCAAGATATGGAGAACTTAAGTTATACAGTGAATGATAGCATGTTTCGAACAAGTCCAATCCAAACTTACAGGGCATACTCTCGATTTTTCTCTCAGAAATGGCTATGCTTAAAAGCTTCACACTCAAGTATATGCAAGAGAACAAATTGTAAGGCAACAAACAGCTTGCATATTTCATCAATAAACACATTTTGTGAAGAATTTTTAAAGACCACATGAAATGACTAAGTGCACAAATGGACCTAAACCATAAGCTCGACTGTGTAACTGACTCCACTAACCAAAGACTGCCCATCTCAAGGATCAAGTCAGCACTTAAAACAGGTTGTAATGGGGCTAAGCTAGGGTTTTCGAAATGAAGATTAAGGATACAAAAAATCCTAAGGACCTAGCAGAGCATATAAGGACCACCTTATGTCATCATTTTTGTAGACCAAATATCATTGTTTTGGGCCAAACCTTCACTCTAACCAACATGGGAATGGACAAAGGCATAATTTTCAACTTTGAGCCTTCTACAAATTTGAAAGTCCAAAACCACACTTCAACAATTTCCCAAGAGTTTTCTTTTCAATTTTTCTTCTCTTTTGCCGCTTTTCTTTCTTTCTTTTTTTTTTTTTTTTTCAAGGCAAATTTTTTTTTTTTTTTTTTTTCTTGGATTTTCCCCACCCCACACTTGTCTTTCATCGTCACCCCTACATACTATGTCATGCTCTACTAAGTCCTTAAGACAAGGGTAGAGATATCCTGTACTAAGCTCATGGTAGGGTAGTGAGGGTGATGAAACAAAGGTTTTCAACGTAGGCTCAAAGGGGTTCATTCTAAGGAGTCCCACGACGGGCACAATTGGGGACACATGCTTGTTTGGCTTTGGTGGTTACCCTAATGCCTTCTATCCTATCCAGGATCAGTGCATATTATGGCATACAAGTTTTGACAGTCACAACAGCCGAGTTCTAGTACTCTCTAGTCCATTAAAATCTATGGCACATGATCATTGGATTTCCAAAGAATGATGAGGTTTTGCAAATACAGCCACGAAATTCTAAAATTATCAATAAGCACTCGAAAAGAAAGTATTTTAGCTCAACAACTCACTTAGGGTCAAATGAATCAGACTTAATCCTAGCATGCTTAATGAACCAAGTTACAATCCTATCTCAAATCTTCATACAAGCATCACAATGTCGATTAACCACAGAATTCAATTAAGTCCTTTTTCGATTGTGAAAACCTTCTGCCATGAATTCAGAGACATGTTCATCCTAGACGTTAGGGGCATCCTAAAACTCAAACAAACAAAAACACTCTAAAACCAACATTTTTTTTTTTAAATTAATTTAATTTCAACACTTAGGTACGGGAACAGGGAGTCTCGATGTGCAATGGGACTGAAACAGCTACCCTTTTTCAAGACTATGTTTAATCCAATATACCTTAGTGTATCACAACATCAATTAAAAACACAATCCAACATCAACTATTTTTCATTTTTTTTTTTTTAAATACTAACTACTAAAAACACAATAAAGCAATAATCCTTCCCCCATACTTAATTCATGCATTGTCCTCAATGTATAAACAAATATAAATCATGCAAAACATAAATCAAGCATAGAAGAGAAAGTTAACACAACGAAACTTAAAACAACTTAAAATTCATGAAAATAAAATAGAAGGAAGAGTTCAAGAAAGCAAATCTGCGTTTGATGTCTCCTCCACAGCTACAGTTGAAATGGGTTGCCTCCCATGCAGCGCTTAATGTTTAAAGTCTTTCAGCCTAGACTTGTACCTCCATTTACTCCTTTGGAGGAGCGGTATGCGGGCGAGTGGCAGCCCTCTTGCTGGTTTCAGCCTCCGGCTCATGGTGTGATGCAGTAGCGTCCTTGCGAGGAAACCCAGGAGGATAACTCTGCAAGTTATTGACTTCCTGAGCAAGCTTGTTTATTGCAGTGTGACAGCGGATCAAAGAGAAGTTCATCTCAGAGATGTAATCGATCATGCATGTGACTCTCCAATCTGTCACCATAATACCATCACGGAGAGAGGAGCGCAAATCATCAATCGAATCCGACAAGCTTTCCAGGCTGGCCACAGGTCGAGGAGCACTAGCAGCTGGTGAGGAAGAAGACTCTCCGGGATGCAGTCTGGGAGAGCGATGAGGCAGAGGAGGGGGACTGCGGGTACGCTCACGGATAGGATGATGGTCCCCTGGACCAGTAAGCCCAACTCTAGTGGCCGCTTGACGACCTTCTTCTTCCAAAGAGAGAACACGGCGTTGATTGACGCCCCTGCGAGGGGTAACCTTGGTTCGAGCCATGAGGAAGTAGAAGGAATTTGAAACTGCACGTTTAGACAAACCTTAGTAAAATCTGGAGGAGACAAAAAAGGATGTATATGTAAAGCACAAAATAGGGTAGAAATCTCAACAAGCACACGGTTTTAACAAAGCTTCTCCGGGAAGGAGAAGAGTTATGACAGTTCACGGCCCAAGAAACTCCCCCACGTGTAAATATTCCTTTCTTTTCCTGGATTTATGGCATGCTTTCGGCTATAGCTTGTCTGTCACAGCTCCTCGAGATTAGTTTGATTCCCCCACGCGTCCTTTCTTTTCCTTGATTCACGGCAATTAAACCTGCTTTCGGCTGTAGCTTGTCTGTCACAGCTCCTCGAGATTCGTTTGGTTCCCCCACGTGTCTTCCACGCGCCAACAGCTTTTCCGTGTTTTCGGGTGACTTTAATCCAACGCGTAGATTTAATCTCAGAGATCGTCCATCCAACGGTGGAGATCTGCTCACTCGTTCTATAAATAGGTGCATTCTGAGGGAGCGACTGTTCACTCCGAAAGAAAATTCTTCCGAGTTCCAGCCTTTCTCTCTCAACCCTTCAGCCTTTCTTTCGAAACTCAAATCCTTTCTTCATCAACATGGAACCACGAACTCTGCAACTAATGGAGTTACAAACCCAGCAACCAACCGAGGAGGGAGGAAGCATCCAAGCAGCCGGGAGTAGTGCGAACACGCCTATCAGGCCGACCAATAACCGGTGGACTCCCACACCAGATCAACTAAGAATCCTCCAGGAGCTTTACTATGACAAGGTGCTTAGATCCCCAACTCCAGAGCAGATTCAAGAGATCTGCCTTTATCTGCAACAATATGGGCAGATTGAGGGCAAGAACGTCTTCTTTTGGTTCCAGAACCTCAAGGCTCGTGAGAGGCAGAAGTTGAGGGAATTTCGGAACGTTCGGGTTGGTGGATCTCTCGATCTCAATTTTGGATCCACTAGTTCTACTGATGATGGTAGGTCCATTGATCTAAACTTTGGTTCCACTGGTTCTACTAGTACTGACAGATCCATTGATCTAAATTTTGGGTCACGTGTCGGCTATGGCGCTGATGGATCAATCATGGAGCAACGAGGAGAATATCACCAGGAGATCGAAACCCTTCCACTATTCCCCATGCATGGTGAGGACATCTTTGGCAACATGAAGACTACTTCCGAGGGAGGTAGCGGTTATGGCGGTGGCTCTCACATTTCCCTTGAGCTCAGCCTCAACTCCTACAGAGATGCAGACATGGCTTAGTATAGAGTATTATTATTATTATTATTATTTTTTTTTTTTAATTTTTTTTTTTTTTTTTTGTAAATAGCTGAATTTAATAAGACTGAATGAATGCAGTTTTTATTATTATTATTATTATTTATTTATTTTTTTATATAAAGGACTCAAAAATAAAAGACAAATATAAATATATATTGGACTCAAAATGAAAGACAAAAATATAAATCTCTTCCCCCACACTTAAATATTGCATTATCTTCAATGTAATCAATTAAAAGCATGCAATGAAATAAGTAAGCATAGATAGAAGACATTTACGAAAACAAATCCTAAAATAAAAACAATAGAGAAAAAAAAAATGAAAAATAAAAAGAAATAGGGAAAGAGAAAGCAAATCTGATTATATTCTGAATTGGGTTGCCTCCCAAGTAGCGCTTGTATTTTACGTCTTGCAGCCAGACGATACCTACATTAAATAAAGTTAGTAACTATAATTAACAAAGAAATACAAAATAAAAACAAGTATAACTATTAATTACAAACTACAAGTATAATTAACAAGTATATTGTACATAAGACACAAGTTAAGTACACAAGTGAGTATAAAACGTGAAAAGTATTTTTACAAGTTTAAAGTGTGAAACAACAAAATAATTTACACGTATGGAGTATTCACAAGTATTTCTTTTATTATAAACATTATTGATATCGAATCAAATTCCAAGCGGTAAATCAAGTGAACGTGCGGCCCAAGTATAGTCGCCTAGACACAAACTCCCTTTCAAATCGTTTGGGCAACCTTACTGAAATGGCCAGGTGGGGGAGGGCGAACACGAGAGGAAAAATCCATTTTGGCATGAGCTACTCCCACATTGTGGTTTATGCCCATTTGCAAGCACTTCTGGATTCAAAAACCCGTCATGAACGTTGTCCCCTTCCTAGACACCATTTCACATAGGCTTTCTTACTAAGATGAGAAAGGTCATAAGTGTGAAGACAGTTCAACAAGTGTTAATAAAGGCCGCCCTCAACCTTAAGGGGCCTGAGCTATGTATCAATAAGGGGTTTAGACCAATATTAACAAAAGAGACTTCACCTATTCCTCTCAATTTACAACCTACAATTAAAATTCGTGTTCAATAATATAAATAACATCCTAGTTAATTTAAACGAAGTTTTAAACAATTTATATACAACAAATATATACAATAAATGACACAATTTAGCAAGTGATTTTTCAATCCCCGGCAACGGCGCCAAAAATTGATGTCGCTTTTGGGAAGCGCGCAATTTAACCCTGAAATGTCGTTAGTAATATAAGTAAGTAGGGATCGTTCTATTCCGGGGATTGAGGGTACACCTGTAATTGTGTAACAAATAAAGAAAAGTATTATTTACAGAAATAAAATAAAGAATAAATATATACAAGTGAACAAAAATAAGGGGGGGGGGGGGGTTTAAGAATTATAGAATTGAAAATTAAAATACATAAAATAAAGAAAATATAAAAACACATGTACAAGAATGAAACATAAGAAACAAAGATTAAACCCAAGTTTATCATTGAATTCGAATTAACCCTACATTGTTCTTCTAAGTCATGTGAAAGGAGTTGATCATGTGAAACATTCGAAAGCAAACGATTTCCCATATTTTACTTTTCAATGCTAATTAATCTAAGTGAAAGCACATAGACTAATCCTATCAAACATGTAATCAAGCCCTAGAAAGCTAGTCAATCATGACATGTTCAACGCATGAAACACATAAAAAGGTTATCAACTCAAGTGTACAACTTAGTATGAATAAGTTCACCTAATTGCAATCCTCTTCAATTGAATTCGATTTTTGTCCAAAACCTTTACTACTTTTGATTTAAGTTCATAACACAAAAAGTTGAATCATGTTCTTAAATCTAGCACCATTCATATCAAAACCCTAAGTGTTTCGAACCACATAAGATTAAAATACAAAAGATATCTATAAAGCAAATTCAATCGAACAATCACACATAAGCAACTTTGGAATCACAACATAAGAATCGAAATTCTTTATTCAATCATAAAATTTCAGAATATAAACCTTCTATTCCGGGGATTGAGGGTACACCTGTAATTGTGTAACAAATAAAGAAAAGTATTATTTACAGAAATAAAATAAAGAATAAATATATACAAGTGAACAAAAATAAGGGGGGGGGGGGTTTTAAGAATTATAGAATTGAAAATTAAAATAAATAAAATAAAGAAAATATAAAAACACATGTACAAGAATGAAACATAAGAAACAAAGATTAAACCCAAGTTTATCATTGAATTCGAATTAACCCTACATTGTTCTTCTAATTCATGTGAAAGGAGTTGATCATGTGAAACATTCGAAAGCAAACGATTTCCCATATTTTACTTTTCAATGCTAATTAATCTAAGTGAAAGCACATAGACTAATCCTATCAAACATGTAATCAAGCCCTAGAAAGCTAGTCAATCATGACATGTTCAACGCATGAAACACATAAAAAGGCTATCAACTCAAGTGTACAACTTAGTATGGAAAAGTCCACCTAATTGCAATCCTCTTTAATTAAATTCGGTCTTTGCACAAAACCTTTACTACTTTGATTCAAGTTTACACAAAATGAAAAGTCGATTTTATGTTCTTAAACCTAGCACCATTCATATCAAAACCCTACGTGTTTGCAACCACATAAGATTAAAATACAAAAGTTATCTATAACGCAAATTTAATTAAACAAACTCACATAAGCAACTCTCAAATCACAATATATGAATCTGAAAATTCTCAATTAATCATAAAATTCCATAAATTAATATTCATTCAAACACATATGTCAACTAGAACAAAACCAACGAAATCAAAGCAAAGGTTACAAAGGAGAATCGGATTACACTGTGAGATGGAGATGAGATGGATGATAAACGTTGTGGGCTCTTGAATCTCGAAAGCAAGCTTCAAGGATGGATATGGATGGTGATGCTCACGGCTTCTCTTCTTCTTCCTTTGGCCTTGCTTGAACTCGTGGAGATGACTAGAGGATGGAAAGGAAAATGGAAAGGAAATGGAGAGACAAAGAAGATGGAATGGATGAAGGAATGTGTTATGGATTCAGAAATTGGTGATTGAGAGTGAGAGGAGAAGGTGTTTAAATAGGGAGGAAAAAGAAGAGTGAAATGATGAGATGAAGAAAAATAATGAAAGTGGAGTATGAGAGTGGTTTGTAAAATATGTAAAAGATGAGGTAATGATGAAAGCAAAGCATGAAGGTGAAGAAATGTGGAAGTGATGATGATCTTTTAGAGTAGAAAAATGTATCCAAGGAAAAAGAAATGCTTTCTTCATGTGGGTGGGAAACATGAATATGTGGTGTTGAGCTGTTTTCAAGTCAGTTTCTGCCCCTTTATTCCTTCAATTATTTCTCCAACAAGACTTCATTATATGCCTTCGACTTCTTCATATGAAATTATCCACCATGAGTGTAAATTACTGTGGTAAAATTTCAGAATTTATTACCATGTGGTTGGGCCGGAAATGCTGCTGGACCTCTTACAGGTCCAGTTTTCCGGTTTTGCTTCTGTAGAAAATTGGGCTGATTGTTTGAAGGCCTTCCACTCATATTTTGCTCTGGCACTCTTCATAAGAAATGATCCTTTGGGTGTCTAGAATGGATCTGGAAGGTTTCAGCTCATTTGAAGTTCATTTGGTCAGGCGGCCGCTCCTTCTTCTTTGCTTGGCTTGGTTTCTCCTAGCCGGAGTAGGAATATGTGTAAAATTGATCTTTTAGTACATTTCCATTTTTCTCCATCATTTCCAGGTAATTATGGACCTAACGCTCATTTCACCTTCATCTACTCCAATGTACCTAAAAATAGAAATTGAATTAAAAATCGATTCAGTTAAGGAATTAACTAAGCAAAATGTGAGGAATTAACTATTAAAATATCACATTAAAATGCTCCTATCACCCTTAACTTAAGTATTTGTGCTAGGAGTTTAGCAAATGCAGCGTTCCTTGTGGACAATAGCATGACATGTGATCAGCGTGTCGATGCATCAACCAACACCATAAAATATCTAAATGGTCCGCATGGTGGTTGAATAGGTCCACAAATATCAACTTGGATTCTTTGCAAGAATGGTATATTTTCTTTGGTTTCCTTTGCATAGGAAGGTCTCGATCCTAATTTTGCTAAAGAGCAGGCTTTGCAGAACGAATGATGGGCAAACGGTCGTGCCAAAGCCTATATGTGTCAGAATCCCATAAATCATCTCTCATAACATGCATGGTTAGATTCAATAACTCGAATAGTGGTTGCATACAACCCACTAGAGCGACACATAAGTTTCTCTAATACTCGTTTATGTCCGTAGTCATTAGAGGTGATGTAAAGGAACTCTTGTCCATTCTCACAATGTGTTTCCACATGAAAATCATTGGCTCTTATATCTTTGAAGTAATAAAGTTTAAAAAATATGTCAACGACATGAGATAAAATAAACTGATACTTTATTAATAATAGCCAATGATTACATCAAAGTTTCGTGACCAGTTATCTAATCTAAAATAAAAATCAAATTTAGACAAATCATAGTCGCTCTATCCGGTTGGTAACTCCAATCAAATATGACCAGGGAAGTAGAGAGGGATGTCGGTGGAGCGATGCCCTCTTAAGTACCACTATTCTCAATTACTTTCCTAGACATCATATTTCATTGGATGCGCCACATAAGAAAGAGTTAATACAAATTGTCATTTATTGACTAAGGCATAATTGCCATTACATAATTCTTGGAAATAATAAAGACTATTCTAGAAATAAAAATCTGCGGCATTTTGTCTTCATCGCCAGATTTAAAGTCTTTGTGAACTCGATGTCTTGATCACCATGATGTGGCTACCTTCATAGGTACATTGCAAATTCAGGTCCATTGATCAGACGTTCCATATCAGAAATAGACACCATAAAGAGGATTCTCCCTTGATTGAGGCACATTTGTGCAATATGCATAGTCCCTAGGACTGGTGGCGTTGGAAAGTGGTGACCATGGCCAACATTGGCTCCATGGTTTCCAACCCTACGTCCCTCAAAATCATGCCTCCTACGGTCGTGTGATTGTCGCCTTGAGCGATTACCTTCTTGAGCATTTCGATCGTATGGATCATGACGTCGATGGCGACTTTCTCTAGCCATAGTACGATGCTCTTGATGGCTATCTTGAAGCCTATCAATTTCTCTTTTCACAAGTTCATTGCCATGTCTTTCAGCAGTGGCCATAGCTTCAATAAGTTGTTGGAAACTTGTGATTCGTCTTGCATTTACATGAGTCCGAAATAAGTCAGAGGACCTCATAGCATAGACGGGAAAGGTATTGAGGGTTTTCTCAATCAATTGGTCTTCTGTGATTGTTTTTTCACAAGGACGCATCATTGCTTTGATGCTGAGAGCTTCCGAATAAAATTGCATGACAGTGTCAAATCCAGAGAAGCGAAGATCGTTCCATTCTGCTTCTGTATTCAGAAGGATGGAGTCACGAACATTGCCATATTGTTCGCAAAGCGCTTGCCAAAGTTTTATAGCGCTATCCTCATTTATGAACTCAAACTGGAAGTCACTATCCATGTGACGTTTCATGAAGGCAAGTGCCTTGGAATTATCTTTCTCAGTTTGAGGGTTTAGAGCTGTTTGTATAAGACAAAGCTCTTAGATTGTATGCAATAAATCTTGGGCAGTAAGATGGGTCGCAATGTCAATGGCCCAGTATAAATATCTTTTGCCTGCATAATCCAATGGAACAAAATCGAGCTTGTTCGTGTTTGAAAACTTGAGAGATGAAACAAGAACAAGTTAGTTTCGGAGACAATGCTTCCACGACAACTAAATATGAAGATTTCCGAGCTATGCTACCAAGAAATAGATTTCCAAGAATAATTGGATTAGACCGAAACAATGATGTTTATAAGGTCGTTAATCGATGCTTGCGGACGCTCTTTGTCCGAAGTCTTACGAACGCTCTTAGTTCGTTAATTGCGTGAATCCCCACGATTTCGCTTTTCAAGAATCGAACCCACGTTATAAGAAATGTGGGATGTAGAAGAAGGGAGGTTTTCAAGTTCCCGAGAAAAGGAGGAGGAATTAAATTCAGAATGCGGGAACTTTAATGTAAATACTTGTTGAAATTCGGAACAGATTCTCTTCTGAACAGCTTCCACTTCGATTGGTGCACAGAGCACAAAACAACTCCAATTGGGCTAAAATTTGGAGGTCAGATAGAAGAGACAGAGGTGAACAACTTTGATGAGGAAAAGATTTTGATCTGAGGTTCCTATCTAGATGTTTCGGGGCTTTCAAGCCGACGGATGTGCACAGGAACGGAAAAAGGATGCAGTGGGTATGCGTCGGTGCTGTAGGGGAAGCAGATGTGCGTGCGCAGGGGTGCGTAGGTGCTGCAGGGGCAAGCGCGCAGGGGAGGCTAGCGTGGGCTAGGAGTTGCGGCAATAAGGCTTGAAGGTGGCAGCGGTGGTTTTGAAGGATTTTCTGATTTGGATTTTATTCTCATGGTTAGGGCTCGTGCTGATAACGTGTTTAAGTAAAAGAGATTCGAGAGAGAATTGTACAGAGAATTGTAATCATATTATTGAGAATAGGAGCCCTATATATAGGGATTACAAAGTACTAGTTCTAATGTTACAAGGAATACCAATCCGTGTAGGATTGAGAAATCTAGAACCTTCTCTCTTATTGCTACTCCTAGTTTGATAAGGCACACTAAATCGATATTCCTTCAACAAAAACCTCAAAGTAAGTGACTTCAGTAGTAATTGATTTATGAAAACCTTAAAAAAAAAAAAAAAAAAAAAAAACTAACTGATCAAACTGCTTAGTTTAAAAACATATATAAGTTGGCCCTACAGGATTTGCAATTAAGCTATTTACTACTTTACTATGGCAAATCTATGTTCACTGAACCACGTTCAAATAATATTAGGGAGTCAGATTCAGATTATACGTTCAAAAAAAGTTCAAATAATATTAGCATGTGAAAATTCTATGTTCACTGACATATCAAATTAGCATGTGAAAGTTCAAATAATATTAGGGAGTCAGAGTCGATTCTACATTCAGAGAAAGAGAGCAGCAACACATGCTACCTTTCCCAGTACTGATTTAGTTTCTCATTAGAAAATGAGAAAAAGAGGGGCCCTTTCGTACCACAGACTCAATGGTCTTGATCGAAAGGTAATGACTTAAATATGGGATCCCACACTTCACATGCTTCATTAATTTATAGCAACATTGATTCCATGACTTTTCATCAATTATTTGCATGTCAAATATTCAAAATCATAGAGTTCCTCAAAACTTTCATTAGATGACGAATTTCTATGGTTATTCTTTCTATTAGATAAAACTCATTATCATGTCTTAAACTAGGGTGAAACAAAATTATCTAATTATGTTCAGAAGGGAGTAGGGACACTGCTATAGTTACCAATTTTGTTTTCTCTAAAATTTACTTCTTCCTTTTTTTTTTTTTTGAGAAATCTCTAAAGGGTATTTCTAGTTGGACCTCCAAATTTGATACTTGGACCTCCAATTTTTTTTAATTATTAATAGACTTTGTCAAGTTATATGAAAAGACAAATAAGGACAAAGAAAGAAAAATGAAAAAAAAAAAAAAATAAATACTCTTCTTAACTCCTCCAATCAAATATAACATTCAATTAATTATTTTTTTTTCTTCAAAATTTCCTTATATTGCCTATGTAGTTTTACAATTTACCTAAAATAATTAAGAAAAAATAATAATTTCTATACATGGCCCATCATTTAATACAAAAATTAATTCAAAATAATCTGATTTGGAATTTTTTTAAACTAAATTAATTGAATATTATGATATAGTTATTACTCTATGTTCTAACCCAAAAACACTTGAAATCATTCTTTTAGCAAATTCAAAGAGATTCCAACAACATATGAAGATTGAGAACCAACCCTCTGATTAATTTTTGTGGAGGAGAGACTTACTCATAAGAGAGCAATATAATGTGATTTTGATTCATTCTTATTCTCGTGGTTGAAGAGAGATAAAAAAAAATAGAGTAACAAATTCTTATATCTCATGTTCAAGGGCGTTTTGGTAAAAATAAGGAGGTATACTTAGCTTTTCAAGTATTCTAAAAAGTAAATTAGAGGTGTACTAAGTATGTGAGGTCCAAATAGCAAATTTGGAGGTCTAACTAGAACCACTCATCTCTAAAATGTACTTTGACTACATTATTTTTTCCAACCAAACATGTGACATGTCCTTGTTAAGAAAATTTAACTAAAAATTGCAAGTCGCATTGCTTCTGGCTAGCTACATGAATATCACTGTTCTTGATCTTCAAGTCTACTTGTTTCGGAGTTCAAAATAAATATTAATGGTGCTTGCAAGATTCAGGCCCTTGTGGTTATGGAGCTGTTTTTAGTGATTATATATAGATAGAGGAGAACTGTTTGGTGTCTTCGCTTCTAATCATAACATTTCTAGTTCAGTAGCAGTGGAGGTAATGGTTGTTATTAATGCTATCGAGCTAGTTTGGGTAAGGCATTGGAAGCATATATGGCTAGAGTTTGACTCCTCGCTAGTTCTAATTAATTTTTTTCCGGTCCCTTGATTTGGTGCCTTGGCAGGTTCGTATTGAGTGGCGCAATTGCTTATACGGTTATACCACATTTCTCATATGCAATTCCAATCTTCACATATCTTTTGAGAAAGGAATCAAGTTATGAATTAGATTCACTAGCAAAGTGACAGGTATTTGGGCTTATAACGCAGACACCCCAAAGTGTAAAACCTGTTGGTCATAAATGGGTCTTTGTTAGAAAGCATAATGAGAAAAATGAGGTGGTTAGATATAAAGCCCGCCTTGTGGTGCAAGGTTTCTCACAACGCCCTGGAATCGACTACGAGGAGATATATTCTCCCATAATGAACATTATAACATTTCGCTACCTTGTCAGTTTGGTAGTTTTTGAAAAATTTGACAAGAAACATATGGATGTGGTTACAGCATATCTCTCTGGGGATCAAGATTCAGAGATATATATGAAGGTTCCATATGGACTTCAATTACCCAAATCAAGTGGTTCTAAACCACGGAGCGCTTTTTCAATAAGACTAAAACGCTCACTATACGGATTAAAACAATCCGGACAGATGTGGTATAACCATCTAAGTGACTACTTGATTGGGAAGGGATATATTAACAATGAAATATGCCCATGCGTGTTCATTAAAAGAACAAGTTTTGAATTTGCAATCGTGGCAGTTTATGTAGATGACATGAACTTAATTGGAACTCTAGATGAGTTAAAGGAAACTGCTAAGTATTTGAAATCCGAATTTGAGATGAAAGATCTTAGGAAAATAAGGTTTTGTCTTGGGTTAGAACTCGAGCACCGTGATGATGGAATTTTGATCAATCAGTCTGCATATATTCAAAAAATTCTAAGACTCTTTAATGAAGATAAAACAAAACATGTGAGTACTCCCATGATTGGCTGTAGTCTTGAGCTCGGAAAAGATCCATTTCATCCAAGGGATGAGGATGAAGAGTTATTAAAGGCGGAAGTGCCCTATTTAAGTGCAATAGGCGCATTATTATACTTAGCTCAATGCACAAGACCAAACATCTCATTCGCAGTGAACTTGTTAGCTCGACATAGTTTTGTGCCAACACGCCACCATTGGATTGGTGTAAAGACAATCCTTCGATACTTAAAAGGTACGATTGATATGGGCCTATTTTATCCCTACAGAGAGAAGAGGAATGACGAAAAATTAGGATCGGAATGACAATTTTGAATGAGGTAGAAATTGTCATTCAAAATTGTGAGGTTAATTCATCTAAAAGACTACGTCAAAAACTAAATTAACAACAATTAAAAATGAAGAAAAATAAAAGAGAGATAGATTTTGGGTGCTAGGAATCACTCTCTAGCAATTTCAATGCAACGAACACATTTCAAGTAAACAAACATATCTTCATGAGAACCAAATCCCGTACTTAATACCGGTCAAGGCCACTAAGCCGAATTTCCTTAAGGGTATTCACATTTTCGGTTAGGACAAATATGAACTCTCTAATTCATGAGTTAGTACCTTACTAGGGCTACCAAAACATGAACTAAAGGCGTAGAGCTCTAGAAATTAGGGATTTAAACATGCAATAGTTACAACCTAAAATGTAATGATTACTGTTGATACCCAAATTTCCACAAGTTCGAATTTGACTAAGTGACAGGCAAAAGGAACGAGTCATCAACCTCATTGGATCTTCAAGCAAGCCCATTCTTCGGTAAAAGAATTCTTTATTCAACAAGCGATACGAGATGCCTAAACATTCAAACGATCGACAAGGATTTCTAAATCGACCAACATGCTTATTTATCACGCGATACACGTAGGCCCAAGCTACGTTTGGGGCTCATACGGCGGGATATGGTGTGGAAGGTAACGGATCATGCGAGGCCCATCGATACGATAAGGCCCACCGGTAATTTTGGACTTGGGAACCAAAATTCACGCTTCGAGGGCCAATATCTTAACGTGGGCTAGTAGAGAGATGAAAGCAAGCCCAACAAGACTTAGAGCCCACTAGGAGTCTTACCCAAAATCCACTACATTAGGACCCGTGGCCCAAAAGAGGATCGGAGTCGCCTTCTCCAGATTAGGAATATGGTTCCATTAAATTGCTGCTGGGATTACAGCTCCATCCTTTTCGGGTAAGAACTCCAAGTCTATACAAAAGCTCACCAATTCTCATCTTCCAAAATCCTGCCCCAATTTCCGATAATACTTAGGCATTTGCGATCACAGTTTACAATACCACAAATCAAGGGATTATGGCCTCTCAGAAATCACGGCAGCGTGAAATCTGGGATTTCCATCGCCACCCTGTACCTGCACCACCGGTCTTTACCCACATGACCAAAGCAGGTTTTCACTCTTTTGATTTCATAGGGAAAACAAGAACTGAAGGCCTTAGAATGATCCCACCAAAATCAAGAATACCCTTTCACAGCCTCTGGTCCTTGGTGCAAACCCTTCCTCTCGATCGCCGCTATAAAGGGCGGGTTTGTTGCCGTAGAAAACCAAGCCACAACAGCCCAGAAATACAAGCAAGAGATCAAGCTTCATCTCTGATAATCTAGCCACCAACATTCAAATAGCTTTAACCCGAAACCCAGAATGATGTTGTTGCCGGAACTCTCTCTCTCTCTGCTAAACTCTCATGCCCCCAGCTCCCACACCTTTCTTGCCTATGAGTCCTGTTCCTATAAACTCAAGTTTAAATCAAGCTAAGTAGCTGCTGTAATCATCAAGCTAAGTAGCCGCTGTTATCATCAAGCTAAGTAGCTGCCGTTATCGTCAAGCCAAATAGCTGCTGTTACGCTTTATAGGTCACAACGAAGTTGTTCTTGGGACAACCATTGAACGACTTTGGGCCTAGTCTCGCACAACTAGGAGGGTCTTGCTGCAAAAGTCAAAGTCACAAAATCACCCTCACATTTTTGGCGACTTCACTGGGGACTAGGCTGTGACCTGTGAAATGGCTCCACCGCGAAGAAAGAAGAATAACAGCAGCATTCCTTCCCAAGAGGAAGAAGAGCACGTTGATTCTATTTCCAGGCATGAAGAGCAACAAGATCAGGAAGAGAGGCAAGAGGAGGAGGAAATCACTCCTGCAGGCTTGGCACACATTCTCAGCGCCTTCGGTAGGGCTCAAAAGGAGATGGTCGACACTATGAAACAATTGGTCGACACAATCTCAGCAACAAAGCAACCAAATGATGAAGAGCAACCACGGAAGGTTTCCCATGAGGACTCTGCGGCAAGAGCATCAGACAATCAAAAGGCACCTTCTTTTGTCACCCAAGACGATGTTGTTGCCATGCTAGAAAAAGAATTGCGTTGCGGCTCTGAAGATTGGAAGTATGCTCCTCAACCTCCTTATCCTTCAAGCATAATGCATTTGTCTTACCCAAAAAATTATGAAACACCCACTTTTACTCTTTTCGATGGGAGAAAAGGCAGCCCAAAAGAGCATATTAGTCGATTTATCGACGCTCTTGGCCCTCATGCTAGCAATCACAATCTCAGGCTGAGAGAATTCTCCAAAACCCTCACTGATCGTGCATATACTTGGTACACCACCCTGGCTCCTGGTTCTGTTAGAAACTGGGACGAAATGGCGGGCAAGTTCTGTAGAAAATACTTCCAATATGAGGAAAGGGTGACCATTGCACAACTAAACAACACTCGTCAAAGGGCCGGAGAAAACCTGGTGGATTTTGTTCGTCACTTTCGTGATTTAGCTTTGGATTGCTATGATGAAAAAGATGAAGAATCATTGGTGGAGATCTGCATCAGCAATATCCTGCCTGAATACAGGGTCTATTTGGAAAATATCGGCATTACTCAATTTTCCAGGTTGATTGAAGCAGTGAGAAAGACGAGCATGTCTGTTAAGACCACCTCAAATCAGAGGAGTTGGAGAGACAAAAAAGATACGACTCAGAGGGATGCACATCAAGCTCTAATGGTAGATGAAAGATACTTGAAGAGGAAGGAACGGTCCGGAACAGTCCCGGCAGTCCCTTGTACTGATGAGGAACTTCATGCTATTCTTGATACATTGTTTGCTGACGGAGTAATCAAGCCTGTGCAGCGAGAAAAGCCCCCCACTAGGGAAGACAAGAAGAATCCGCGTTACTGCCGTTATCACCAAATAGTGGGACATCCTACCCCCGCCTGTCAAACCTTGCGAAGGATCCTTCATGCAAAGATTGATGAAGGTACTCTAGAGCTCCCGTCAAAGAAGCAAGCTATTGATGATGATCTGTTGCCAAAACGGCATGGAAAAGGGACATGCTCTGTTATCACTAGCGTAGGAGACGATGCCGTGCATCACGATAATGGGTCTTGGACATTGAGCAAATATCTAGGCCCCATTGACCAAGCTTCTTGGAAGCAGTATTTCAAGGCATATGGCTATGACAATCCATGGTTCTCTTATGATGAATGCAGCCCTGTGGAAGGCCGAAGGGGAACTAACGATGGTCAGGCTTTTATGAGCACAATGGATCGGGCCTATCATGTTACTGAAGTAGAAGAGGACGTTGTAGAAGCTGACGTGATGCAATGTACCAAGCCTACTGCTGCACAGGTTCTTCAGCAAAACCCCAAGTTCAAGTCACTCTTTGATCAGCTGGAGTATGGGCCCCAAGCCAGGCAAGCTGCTGCTGAAGCTCTGATGGACGTATCCGAGACATTTGGCCCTCAATGTTTTGCTGCTGGGACTGAGACACAAAGGGGCAGGAGCTTACTGGAAGGAGACAATGCCATTGTGTTTACCGATAAAGATATGGAGGTTTCTTATGGGCCACTCTATTTGGAAGCACAAGTCAATGGTGTATTCGTAAGGAGAGCCTTGGTAGACACGGGATCTTCCTTGAACATTATATCTCTTCAAGTGCTCAATGCCGCCGGAGTTTCCCTGACTAAAATTGTGAAGGCAAATATGGCAATTACTGGATTCGCAAATGGAAGTGAGCAAGCTGTAGGATACATACTACTAAACCTCAAGGTTGGACCAATTCAGTCCCTTACCAAATTCTATGTTGTCGATGCTGACACTAGTTACCATGCGCTGCTGGGACGCCCTTGGTTGAACAAGCATAAGCTCGTGCCTTCCACCTACCACCAGTGTGTTAAGGGGAGGATTGGACTTAAACCTGTCAGGTTGCCAGGAAATCAAGTATCGTTCCACCAGTCAGAAAGTCATCACGCCGAGGCACAATTCTATGATGAATTCACTGACGGAGAAGGAGGCAATCCATCCAGGGCCACAGGCACTCCTTTACCCTCATGGCTTGATATTCAGGATCTCAGCAACGATGAGCTCGCAATGATGGTGAGGCAACAAAGTGTCTATGCTCAAGCACAGCAGCCTCAATGCTCTCGGGTGGTGCTGCCGGGTGGCCGCACAATATATCGCTTATGACGGGATGCGGGGCCTAACCGTTCATTATGGGAGGGCCCCAAATCAGCAGGTGCCATGGAGTGTGATCTAGTTCAAGAGGCAAAAGGGGCTTCCGTGGTACCTGAAAGATTTCCCCTTCAAAAAGCAATGCCAGCACCAAAGTATATGCAGGACGGAAGTGCTGCTGTGACAGAAGAAATGGAAGAAGTCAACCTGAGCGATGATCCCACTGTTCAAAAAAATATCTCCATCTCCACCTATCTGTCACCTGAAGAAAGAGGTTGCCTCATCTCTTTATTAAGAGAATATAAGGATGTCTTTGCTTGGAGTTATGAGGAGATGCCGGGATTAGACCCGAATCTGGTGTGTCACACTTTGAATGTGCAACTAGGAGCGAAACCAGTAGTGCAATCAAGAAGAAATTACCATCCCGATGATGAGCAACAAATCAAGCAAGAAGTTGAGAAACTCTTAGCCTCTGGTTTCATCAGGCCAATTAAGCACCCTACTTGGTTGGCAAATATTGTTCCAGTGAAGAAAAAGAATGGTCAGATACGAGTTTGTGTTGACTTCAGGGATTTGAATAAAGCATGTCCAAAAGATGAATTCCCGTTGCCAAACATGGATGTCCTCATAGATTCAACCTCAGGCCATGGGATGCTATCATTCATGGATGGTTTCAGCGACTATAACCAAATTAAAATGGCCACCAGAGATGCCGAAAAGACGGCTTTTCGTACACCATATGGAAATTTTTACTAGACTGTCATGCCATTTGGCTTGAAGAACGCTGGTGCTACCTATCAAAGGGCAATGACGGCAGTGTTCCATGACATGATGGGAAAAGAGGTGGAGGATTACGTCGATGATCTGGTGGTGAAATCTAAGACTAGGAGTGAGCATTGGGGTACCTTGAGAAAGGTACTACAAAGGTGCAGGGAATATAAGCTGAAAATGAACCCAAAAAAATGTGGATTTGGGGTGTCTTCGGCGAAATTTCTCGGTTTTGTGGTGCATAGTAGAGGCATTGATGTTGATCCCAGCAAGATCCGGGCCATTGCATCTCATTCACCACCCTCAAGTCAGAAGGAATTGAAGAGTTTCTTGGGAAGATTGTCTTACATAAGACGCTTCATACCTGGTTTAGCTGCTGTAATCCAAGCGTTCACACCTCTGTTGAAAAAGGGGAACAAATTTATGTGGGACGCTGAATGCAAGGAGGCTTACTTGAAGGTTCAACAGCTTATCACCAAGCTCCCAACCATGAGAGCGCCAATTCCAGGCATCCCCTTAAAATTGTATTTGGCCTCCACCAATGCAGCAGTGGGGGCATTATTAGCACAAGACAGTGAAGCCGGGGAAGAATTTCCCATTTACAATGTGAGCAAGCTTTTGAGAGGGGCTGAAACACGCTACCCTAAAGCAGAAAGACTTTGTTTAGAACTTGTCTATACAGCACAAAGGTTACGTCACTATTTTTTGGCCCACAAGCTTCAACTAATGGTGAAGACTGATTTGGTCAGATATTTGCTGACGAAACCAGTGCTGTCAGGGAGGTTAGCAAGATGGCTACTCCAGTTGTCTGAGTTCGACATTGTATGTACGACACCGAGGGCTATTAAGGGGCAGGCCGTGATCGACATGATCACCCTCTTTCCAGAAGAAGAAGGATTTGATGTTTCTCAGGACATACTTGGAGAGTTGCCTGGGATGACAGTTGTAGTTGAAGAAGAGGAGCCTTGGACCCTTCACTTCGACGGGTCAGCCACGGCTAATGGAGGAGGAGCTGGAGTTGTACTCGTGGACCCTAAGGGGCATGCTAAACCCCTTTCGTTCAAGCTAAACTTCTCCTGCACTAATAATGTGGCAGAATATGAAGCTTTTATTGCTGGGCTTGCAACTGCACATGAATTGAAGGTCAAGAAAATCAGAGTGATCGGGGATTCAAACCTAGTCATCAGCCAATTAAAGGGAGATTTTGCGGTGAAAGAAGTAACCTTGGCACCCTATAGAACTTTGGCAGAAAAGTTAATCAAGAAGTTTGAGCAGATAACTCTGGAGCACATTCCCGGCAGCACTAACAGATATGCAGACGCTTTGGCTACCCTTGGTTCCAAGCTTTCATTCACAAGGGAGCAACCCAACATCACTGTAATCCAAAATAACAAGCCATGTGTAGAAGCTATGATTTTCTCAAGCCCGTCAAGTGAGAAAGACTGGCGGGAATGTGTCAAGGACGAGATGGCTCAGTTGGACAAAGAAGATAGACTCAGAACGCTGGGAGATTATAGTCTGATATTTGGGGAATTATACAAGCGTCTTCCTGGAGGAGTTTTAGCCCGCTGTGTAGATGAAGAAGAAGCTCGAAGGAGATTGCAAGAAGTACATGAGGCCATTTGTGGGGTTGAGCAGGTGGTCAGCTTATACCGGAGACTGCAACGTAGGGGTTATTATTGGCCAAACATGAAGAAACAAGCAGCAGATACGCAACTCTCATGTTCTAAGTGCTCCCCAACTTTGTCAGAGCAGGAAGGATTCACAGCAGCAATTACTGAAGACTGGAGGTCACCATACTTGGAATACCTCATAAGTGAAACGCTGCCGGAAGACCGTAAGCACGCATACAAGGTCAAGAAGACGGTGAAAAGGTATTTTGTGGATGGAAGCATGCTGTATAGAAAAGGATTCAATGGTGAGCCATTAAGATGCCTCGGAGCTACTGAATATCAACAGGTTCTACAAGAAGTACATGCTGGGGAATGTGGGGAGCATCAAGGAAGAAAGAAACTTTACCGGCAGCTATTAGACTTGGGATATTACTGGCCCAACATGCGTGAGGATGCCTATAACACGGTCAAGAAGTGTCACACATGCCAAGCACATGGAAACTTGAGTCACAAGCCCTCAACATTGTTACAAGACATGAAAACACCTTGGCCATTTCACACTTGGTGGTTGGACTTAGTAGGAACCATTCACCCACCTTCTGGGGGCTTCATATGGATTCTCACAGCAACTGAGTCTTTCACCAAGTGGGTAGAGGCAGTTCCACTTCGTAAGGCCACGGGAGCTGCTATTTCGAACTTCATAAGGGAGAACATTGTTTGCAGATTTGGTATTCCTTACAAAATTGTGTCTGACAATGGAACACCCTTTGTCAATCAAGAAGTAGGCAAGACACTCAAGGGATATGGAATCAAGCACAGAAGGTCAACACCTTATTATCCTCAAGGAAACGGCCAAGCTGAAGCTACAAACAAGACGCTCGTCAGGATCCTAAGTAAGATGGTACATGAATACAAGGGAGGATGGAGCACTCATCTACCGGATGCCTTATGGGCTTATCGTACTTCACCTAGGAGTGCTACTGGGTTTTCCCCATATTCTCTAGTCTATGGATCCGAGGCAGTCTTACCAGTGGAGCTCATGATCCCGACGGCTAGAGTGTTAGCTGTTAATGATCTGGAGTGGGATGATGAGTCCTGTACTAAGTGGAGAACAATGGACCTTGAAGCTGCAGATGAAAGGCGAAGACAAGCAGAAGCAAGGGCAGAAGCATATCGACAAAGGGTGACTAAAGCTTACAATAGAACAGTCAAGGAGAGAAGCTTCAAAGAAGGAGACTTAGTTCTTAGAACCGTTGACTGGGTAAGAAGACAGATGCCTGGCCCTTCTAAATTTGCAGCTCAGTGGGAAGGACCATTTGTCGTTAAGGAGTCTCACAGCAGCGGTTATTATCGCCTCATTCATACCAACAGCGGTAGGCTGACCGATCCTATCAATGGCAAATGGCTCAAGCCTTACTACTGCTAGACCTTAATACACGAAGGTCTCTATCTTATAGTCTAGTTTCCTTTCAAAAAAAAAATATATATATGCCTCTATCAACCTCTGTAATCACTTGCAAGGCACATCTTCTGTTTTGGTAGAAGCTTTTGTAAGGCACGTCACCATGGCGATGATGCCTAAATTTGTATTAAGAAGCTTGCAATGAGAAATGAAGGGGTGTTTCCAAATATATTGCCTTACCTTGTTTGCCAAAACTAAGATACTCTAATTGAAGGCTTCGTGAATCTATACAAGGGGGCTAGCATGAGCCTAAAAGAAAGGAGGGGTCAACGCTAGCCTGGAATCCCAGCAGTAAGGCGATTCCGGCAGTAAACGAAGTGCTACTCATTTAGCTCCAACCTTCTCAAAAAAAAAAAGAGGGTAACAAGCGAAGAACATGCAAACCAAGACGATAAATAAGGATAAGCATCCATACATGCTGCAAAAGTTTAGTCCTACTAAGTGAGCTTCATACTCGAACGCTCGACTAAAAGCAAAAGTTGCGTTCATATTTCACAAACAGCATAAACCCAGATCCTAATACAAATAATAAGAAAAGCAACTGCCATCCTTCCAAGAAGATTCTAGTACGCACTCCATGGCAGGAACAGAAATGTCACGCAGACTGGAACTCAGATCATCTTGAGCCTTACGCAACTCTCCCTCAAGACGTGCAAGCTCCTTCTTGGTTTGCGAAACCATCTCCTGCAGGCCTTGAACTTTAACATACTGGTTCTCTGATCCTTCAGACCTCATCATGTAACCAAAGAAATTCTTTGCACCTTGTTTTAAGGAATCTAACAGGAAGCCAATGTTAAGACCTGCCCCCACGAAATCACGACAGGTGTCTCTCCAAATGAGGAATACTTCTCCATCTTTTATCTGGCAAACTTCCATGCTGAACAACATCATGCCAAGTTCCTTAATCAACTCACACTTCTTCCTTGAAGTGTAATCTCGATCAATCAAACTAAAGATGTCTCCACCGCTATATCTCTCAGCAAATCTAGTCAAGGGGCTCACCAACTCTGAAGGAATTTGCATACCAGCAAAAACAGCGATGTCTCCGCTCAACACTGGTGTAACATCAGCCATGCTTAAAGCGGACTCCTCTTTAGAAGCAAATCGAACCATGAAATTGTCCATATGGGTCGCCCACTCACTAGTTGACCCTTTGGCAGGCAAGCTTGGGCCAAGGCTTTGAGCGTGGATAACAGTCACCTTATCAATCCCTGGAATGTGCTTATCAGACTCAACTAAGGCGTGTACCGCCGTGTCATGACCAACCCCGTCAGTACTCTTATCAACTTCTGAAGGATGCCCCTGCTCCTAAAAAAAAAAAAGGGGGGGGGAAGTCGTAAGAAAAGAAAAATATCTGATTCTGCAAAATATTACACGCCTTTCACATTTCACATCATCAAAGGGGCAAAACTCATGTAACAGCAGCAGTATCAAAGCAGTATCATTACTAACTACAGCGACTGAAAAAAAAAAAAAAAAAGAACATAAACGCTTCAGTATCATGCTGCATGATTATAAAAAAAAACCTACCATAAGTGATCTCCCGACCTGTCACTACAAGCAAATAATCAGAATCATAGCAAAAGGTGCATCTCATTCCAATTTTGCTCTCTTTCTGTTCTATTTTATTACTTATGCAGTGTTCTACCTAAAAAACTTACTCATCCTACTTGCAAATTTATTTAATACTCATGACTCTTCATACCACACTTTTACTTTCTCGTGAATACTACTCTTACTGCTGTTGCTGGCAGCAAATAACTTCTCTGATCTTTAAATTATACTTTTCTCCTACTCTTCTCATCACTCTTATGTCATTTTCCACACAAAAGCTGCAGGCATTTTATCATCATTCTTAACATAAAAGTCATGCTTACTGCACTACATGACACACACTTCATATAACTAATACACACGTTATCAACTCGTATATTATGTTTCATTTAGTTTTACCACTGTTAATTATGTGACTGCATAATCTCCTTATTTCATGAATAATCTAGCAAACAAACACGATACTTTTACAATAGCAAAATACATGGCGATTTGGAATCACCGAGTATTTCATTCCTTTTAAATACCCTTTTTTCAGTAAATACACTCATACTACAATACGGATACACGCACATAAACTCATTTAATCATCCAATCTCCATGTCTGCATTACACATTTATCTACTCTTTCATACTATTATCTTAAGCCAAAGATTCAATGAACATGCATGAAAGTGGCAGCAGGCAGGCGAAAGGCAAAAAAAAAAAAAATTTCAATCCAAGCTTTCAGTTTTAAGTAAACGAGCTACCTGATCATTATCCTCGCTCTCACCCGGAATATGTTGCAAAGGCTCAAATCCTGCATCAACCTAAGAAGAATGTACTTTGTGAGCCAAAGAATCTCCATGCGTGTGACAAATACAATAAAGAGGAAAAGAAATAACTGGGACATACCTGATTATCATTGCTCACACTGTCGTTTTCCAAAGCCTGCGGGAAAGCAACATCATCAAAAAAAAAAAAAAAAGAGAAGAGAGAAGACAGTCTTGGCAATAAAAAAAAGAGGAGGGGAGCGATAGATGAGCAAAAGGGGGATGTTGCGCACTTGCTTATCACTCGTGCCTTCATCTTCGGCCACCTTGTCACCATCACTCATGCCTTCATCTTCGGTCATCTTGTCATCATCACTCATGCCTTCATCTTCGGCCACCTTGTCACCATCACTCATGCCTTCATCTTCGGTCATCTTGTCACCATCGCTCGTGCCATCATCTGTGACGGCCTTATCACCGTCACTCATGCCTCCATCTTCGATAACCTACAGAAAAGAAGCAATTTTAGCTCCAAAAAAATATATATATATATCTATATATATATATATAATAATAATAATAAGGGAGAAGTTGTCAAAAAAAAAAAAGAGGGGAAAGGAAGAAAAAGAAACAACCTGGTTGTCACCATCTTGGCTAACCATGGGAAGCACTTCAGGCGGATGATCAGAAGCCCCTTTTGAAGGAGTAGCATGATCCTCTTTAGAAGAATCAGCTGGACCCCCTTGAGAACCCCCTCCATGATCAGAATCAGATAACTCAAGATAAGCTGGAGGACCACGAGGCAAAGGAGAACTCTTGGATTTCACACGGTTGCTTCGACGAAGAGGGACATCAAAATCTGCACTGACCTCCCTCTTCACCCTTTTCTTCACTTCGAAATTGGTAGCATTCGCTTGCTTTGTTTGGGAAGTACCACCTGCTCGGGGTGTTGAAGACCTTTTCTTCTTGACCTCCTTGTTCTTTTGAAGCGGTATGCTTGGGGGGATCATCAGTTTGACTCCGTGTTGGGTCGTATGCATAAACTTGTCAAAATCCACCTTGGGCTTGAAACGCCGAACAGGCTTCTGAGTGTCATGCTCCCTTGCATCACCTTTATCACCTATTTTCTTATCGCACTTCTTTCCCTCTCCCTTTACCCTCTTAGCTTCAAAGCCCTTCAAATAGCCGACAACCTTTCTGGTGCCATCACTGTACACTTCGGTATACGTAAGGTTATGCTTTTTGGCATAAGTCAGTACGGCCTTGGGGCTAGCCAATCTGCTGCTGGTAATAGGTCCCAACTGTAGCTGAGGACCACCGGCTTCCACAAAAAGCCTGAACCGGCACAACACTCCCCTCCAATAACAACTATAAGCAGGGGAGGCGTTAGCATTCGAGGCATTCCCTGGCAGCTGAGATGGGAAGTCCGCAATTCTGCCAGAAAAGTCAAGTACGCATCTGCGCTCCATATGAGAAAAGCTTGTGATCTTAGAGTTAAGAGAGCGAGGTGGAGGTGAGGGAATGTCTTGAAGGCAGCCAAGTTGCCGCATCACTCTGTCAGGAGAATAAACAACAGGGAAGATATCCAAGTCTTCCTTATCCTCACTGATGGACGGAATGAAGTTTGGGCAAACAGTCATGTACAGTTCAACCCGACCTAGAGCTGTAGTACACTGCTCTTCTTTACCAGAAAACGAAAAAGTCTCAAACTCAGAAGGCTGGAGATAGGGCTGCCAGATGAAATTATTCACGTTATCTAACATGCTCGGAGCAAACACAATCTTGTCTTGTCTCCTTTTGAACCAACGGCACAGCAGAGGAAGTACCGGCGGCAAATACTCAGTCTGTGCTCGCTTGCTGCCTTCCTTGTCATTATTATACAATTCCAAAGAAAGACTCATGGTCAGAGGCTCCATCTTTAATCCTTTAAACCGTTCCCAGATGAATACCTGCAGAAAGGTGGTAGAAACCAATGTAGTGACTCCACACCGACCAACGCTCTCCAATTCGTCAGCAACAATATGGTCAAGCATACGATAAACGTGACCAAGGAACATTGGTCCCAGAGGAAACCTACTGCCGGATGCTATTGCAATTGCCAAGGGAAATAAGCGCTCTTCAACATACTCATAAGAGAACTCAATAAAGACAAACTTCGTCAGCCACAGGGATAGCATCGCTTCCAGACGGCAGCCAGAATCAAAGCCTTTACCTGGGACAAATACCCCATTTTCGGTAACACCCCAAAAATGCTTCACCCAATTCGAGAAACGGCGCTTACTTCCTTTAATACTGGAAGCCCCTTCTATAAGAACTTGCAACTTCTCTGAGTCAAAATCAAAGCCAAGAGGGTTGACGGAACCAGTAATGGGAAGCCTCATAATGTTCAAGACATCCTCCAAGGTAGGGGTAAACTCTCCCCACTCGCAAACAAAGGTATGCGTATGAGGATTCCACCTTCGAACTACATGACGGAGAGACTCTACATCCCTGTTGATATCACAACGGGCAGAGATGAATACGGAAGAAAGAACAGCAGCTTCTGAAAGTCTGATTCTCGCAGCCTCATCTCCTACTTCATAGTCAACCCATTGTGGCCATCCCGTAACTAAACCACAGGGATACTCAAAGTTTATGGGAACAGCCGGATAATCCCCTCTCTCAATCAGTAGCCTTGAAATCTGCTCAAGACTGACGTCTCTGGAAGTTTCATAATTGCCTCTAAAATCCTTCTTAAGACCATCCTCAAGCACGAAATGGTGATCAACTAAACTACACACCTCGGGAGCCATGATGAGATTAATACAGGGACCTGCGCATGTGACAAGGTGTTTCTTAACAAGAGAAAGAAAGTATAGGCCATCGAATCACGGCATGCTATTCGCAAGTAATCGGTTTGGAATCAACTGACTATAACATGTCAAGTAGGAGGCCAAGTAAAAAAAAATAAAATGAAAGACGCAAAGCCAATGCATTCAATCCAAGCTAACAGGTACAATCTATATAATAAACTAAATTATGCAATACCAGGCCACAGCACGCTCCATTGCAAGACTCCACGCATAATGAGCATAACGCAAAAAAAAAAAACAACAAAACAAGCCACTCCATGCTAAGCCAATTCATAATCACACACCAAGCAAAGGGCTAAGCTAAAAGATAAAAAAAAAAAAAAAGACCCAACCAAGCTAATAAGCGCATCTCATAGGATGAAACAGGCAAACTAACAACAAGCCCCGTCGTGTTTAAGGGCAAACACGGCAGCAAAAAAAAGAAAGGGGAATCCTCCACGCATAAAAGACCAAGTTACTTATACTGAATCAATATATTCTTACATCAGGCAGGAGACTAATCGAAACCAAGGCTATTGGGTGCATGCGGCCAAGCCAAACCAAAAAAATATATATATATATATGTATAAATATAGAAACAAGTTGGGATGCGAAGTGGGAAGGAATATTCACCGATCAATAACAGGTCAAGCACAATATGATCCCGACATCAATCGAAACGGCAGATGAATATAGCCGAAAGCGATCGAGATGGCAGAATGAATAACACCAGGATGGAACATGCAATATCCGATGAATCAATCACGGCAGCGAATAGACGACATCACACCAGCAATAGGCAATCGCACCTGTAACCTGGTATCGCATTGGCCAAATGTGAGATCACGGCAACGGCGGGTTTTGAAACAGAAGAAAGAAAAGAAGAGACGAAGATAGCAAAGGATGAAGACGGTCAAGCAAAAGAGGATGCAATCTGATAGGCTTACCAAACGTAGAAGAAAAATCGCAGATCGTTTACTTAGTGAGTGCGGTGCGCTCGCTCTGTTCCTTGAGAGAATAAGGGAGCAGGAATGGATTCTCTCAAGCCAATTAGACTTAAAAGAAGATGAGGTTCTTTCCTTGGACCAAGAAACTGACTCCTGGAGAAAAGCGCCTCGTTCAAATCAAAACATGGGAGAAAACGAGGAGAAACGGAAACGACTTGCACGCCAATGCTGTTTTCCTAGAGGGAAAAGTAGCTAAAAAATAGGACTCTTCTTTTCTAACTAGGAGTCCAATGACGGTGAAGGTCTACCGCCACGTGGGGAGCCTAATAAGTCATGAATCGTATCAATAAGATACGGGGGTAGATACAAAAAAAAAAAAAAAAAGAGGAGGATTACATGCAATCACTCGGTAAGTCTCCAAATTTTTGATTATGTAGCCCGTAACATGGTCACACGAGCTACAAAATCAAGGGGGCTAATGTTGATACCCAAATTTCCACAAGTTCGAATTTGACTAAGTGACAGGCAAAAGGAACGAGTCATCAACCTCATTGGATCTTCAAGCAAGCCCATTCTTCGGTAAAAGAATTCTTTATTCAACAAGCGATACGAGATGCCTAAACATTCAAACGATCGACAAGGATTTCTAAATCGACCAACATGCTTATTTATCACGCGATACACGTAGGCCCAAGCTACGTTTGGGGCTCATACGGCGGGATATGGTGTGGAAGGTAACGGATCATGCGAGGCCCATCGATACGATAAGGCCCACCGGTAATTTTGGACTTGGGAACCAAAATTCACGCTTCGAGGGCCAATATCTTAACGTGGGCTAGTAGAGAGATGAAAGCAAGCCCAACAAGACTTAGAGCCCACTAGGAGTCTTACCCAAAATCCACTACATTAGGACCCGTGGCCCAAAAGAGGATCGGAGTTGCCTTCTCCAGATTAGGAATATGGTTCCGTTAAATTGCTGCTGGGATTACAGCTCCATCCTTTTCGGGTAAGAACTCCAAGTCTATACAAAAGCTCACCAATTCTCATCTTCCAAAATCCTGCCCCAATTTCCGATAATACTTAGGCATTTGCGATCACAGTTTACAATACCACAAATCAAGGGATTATGGCCTCTCAGAAATCACGGCAGCGTGAAATCTGGGATTTCCATCGCCACCCTGTACCTGCACCACCGGTCTTTACCCACATGACCAAAGCAGGTTTTCACTCTTTTGATTTCATAGGGAAAACAAGAGCTGAAGGCCTTAGAATGATCCCACCAAAATCAAGAATACCCTTTCACAGCCTCTGGTCCTTGGTGCAAACCCTTCCTCTCGATCGCCGCTATAAAGGGCGGGTTTGTTGCCGTAGAAAACCAAGCCACAACAGCCCAGAAATACAAGCAAGAGATCAAGCTTCATCTCTGATAATCTAGCCACCAACATTCAAATAGCTTTAACCCGAAACCCAGAATGATGTTGTTGCCGGAACTCTCTCTCTCTGCTAAACTCTCATGCCTCCAGCTCCCACACCTTTCTTGCCTATGAGTCCTGTTCCTATAAACTCAAGTTTAAATCAAGCTAAGTAGCTGCTGTAATCATCAAGCTAAGTAGCCGCTGTTATCATCAAGCTAAGTAGCTGCCGTTATCGTCAAGCCAAATAGCTGCTGTTACGCTTTATAGGTCACAACGAAGTTGTTCTTGGGACAACCATTGAACGACTTTGGGCCTAGTCTCGCACAACTAGGAGGGTCTTGCTGCAAAAGTCAAAGTCACAAAATCACCCTCACAATTACTTAGTTCTTTACCTAATGCCGGTTAGGGCCACTAAGTCAATTTCTCTCATTTGGTATCCATTCTTCCGACTAAGGCAAGAATGAACTCTCTAACCCTAATCATTATGCCTTGTTAGGGCCACAACATCTAGGATTAAAGGCGAAGGGCACAAGAAAATAGGAATCTAGGCAATCATTAATTCTCGATTAAGCAACTACTTGACACAACACTATAATTACATGAAGCTAGTGAACAAAAGAACTACCAATTGTATCACACAACACAAATCTCAAAACATAACAAAGAGAGTGGTCAATTCCCTAAAAATTATGCATCAAGAATCAATTGATATAGTAATTAGAGTGCACCCATAAGAAAATACATTATTTATCACTTGAAAAATATGTCCATTACATCAAAATTGAGCTAGAGTTAGAAACCCTAGCTCCCAAAAGTGACTACTCACAACCCATATTCATGAACATCAAAATTACAAAATTCAAATAGCAAAGAGTAGAGAAATGTAGGAGAAAACAAGGATAGTCACAAATAGCTATGAAGCTAGCATGACTAGTCTTGAATTACAACCCCACAAAATACCCAAATCTTGAATCTTGTGGAGATTGAGCCCCTTGATAGATCCTTGAAGCTTTGTGTGAGTAGTTCTTGAAATCTCCAAAATAAAATAAAAAGAATGGAGGAACAATGGAGGATAGGAGAGGAGAGTGAGAGCAGCCCAAGGCTGCCC